>NW_019957536.1:143626-153623 GCF_002910315.2 Salvelinus sp. IW2-2015 | reverse complement strand
GGTTATCTACGAGGATTAATCCATGGGTTTCTTTCTGAGCTGTTTGTACTCTCATTTTACGACCGTCACATCTACGCTGGGCAAACACAGGCAATCCCCTGTTAGCTGATCCTGCTGACTGGCTATTTCTAGTACAGTTCGAAACAAGATGTTCTTTCTTCTCCAGGCAAGGCAAGTCTGAATATTTTTATTGGTCTGTTACCACTGATAACCTGAATGACCCTAAGAAAGTTTTTGGAATGAACTATTAAAAGTCTATGCTCTTGGTAACAGTAATGTTATAGAATTTACCGTTACTTTGTGTTCTTGAAAGAGACTTCTCTTGCCTTGTATAGTGACAAAAAGACTGAAATGCCTAAAGAATTGTTTACAAATTGATGCACTTTGCATCATCTGGTAGAGCTGATCTCAGTGCCCTCTTGTCTGCGTACAATCCCATGGTGGATGAACCGAGTGAGAGCTGGTCACAAACTTTTTAGTCTTTTGCCATTCATCAGTGCAGGGTACATCAAAGCCCTGGAAATCCTAGATCAGATAAAGTCCCTTGCAGGTCCCTGATCTTTTGGATCCCTGCGCTTTTAAATCTGCAGCTCGACCTTCAATATTGACCTGAACACTCTACATACAGTGTGAGACCCACAAGTATCTGATACACATGGCCGGATTTTTGCAGGTTTTCCTACTAACGAAGGCATTTGTATCACGAGGATTCTGTAATTTTTATCATAGGTACAACTATCAAACTGTGGAGAAGACCCGAATCTATAAGAGCAAAAATCCAGAAACACCTACCATTGTATGATTTAAAGTAATTCGATCTGCAATCTTTTATTGCTGAACATAAAAGATATGATCAGAACATAACCAACCAGGTAAGAATTTCCGCTCTTCACAGACCTGTTAACGTTTTTCTTAAGAACCCTCTGTTCTCCACTGTCTTTACCTTGTATTAAACTTGTGCACCGCTTGACTCGTTACCCTAGAATATACCAAAGACACCTGTCGGCACACACTCAATCAAAACAGACTCAACCGCTTGGCTCCACAATGGCCACAGTATCACCAGAGAGCTCGTGTTAAAGGAATCAATAGGGGAATATAAATATGGTAGGATCCCTGAAACAATGGCCTGGGCAATGGGCTTAACAGGCACTCAGATATAGGGCAAGGGCATTTACTTGGTGAGAAGACAACAATCCTGAATCTGGCTCAACCTAATTATTTAAAGAAATAGGAAGAACAATTAGCATAGAAGTTCAAGATGATGGCTCATAATCAGCCCTTCGTCTGGGCTCCATGCAAGATTCTCACCTCCGTTGGGGCAATTCCGTGACCATGACGGAAGGCTGAGGTGATCAGACCCGAGAAACCTTAGCACGGGCAGGAACCTGGTCAATGACCTGAAAGAGAGCTGGAGACCACCTCGTCTCACCAGAAAACCATTAGTAACACCACTACGCTCGTACGTAAAATCCCTGCGCGCACAACAAGGTCCCCGACTGCTCTAGCCCACGGGCGATAATGTCCAGGCCCTCTGAGTTCGCAATGACCATCTGGATGATCCTAGAGAAGGAATGGTACGAGTAAGTCATGTGGGTGCCTCTTGGATGATTCAAAAATAGCGCTTTTTGCGTCTAAACGTCCACTCGCCGTGTTTGGAGGAGCAGAAGAAGGATTGAGTACAACCCCAAGAGACACCATCCCAACCGTGAAGCATGGTGGTGGAAAACATTCATCTTTGGGCATGCTTTCTGCAAAGGAGAACTGGGCACGACCCTGCACCGTATTGAGGGGGAGGATGGATGGGGCCATGGTATTTGCGAGAGTTGCTTAGCACACAACCCCCTTCCCTCAGTACGAGCCCTATGATGATGGTTCCGTGGCGGGTACGGTTCGCAAGCATTGACAACGACTCCGACAACACACAGCCAAGGCAGACTATGAGGAGTGCGCCTCCTAAGAAGTACTCCCTCAAAGAGTCCTAGGAGCCGTTGGCACTAGGGCCAGTCTCAGACCTAACCCAATTAGAAAATCTTAGTGAGGGAGCTGAAAGTCCGTAGTTTGCCCTGCAAGCGTACAAGCCCCGCACCAACTGAAAGGATCTGCGAGACACGATCTGTACTCGGAGGAGTCCCCGGACCAAAACTCTCTGTTGCAGTCCGTGTTGCAAACAATGGTCGAAGAACTAACAGGATGAAAACGGTATGATCTCTGGTGTTAATGTGCTAAACAAAGGATTTCAGTTACCAAATATTCAAATGTTCTTGCTTTTCCTCGATGTATCATAAATTCATCTGACTAGCTATGACAATAAAATGCTAATTAAGTTACTTAAAAATCAGTACAATGTGATCGGGATTTTTGGTTCTTTGTACTTCCGCCGGTCTCGTCACCTACGGAAGCTGGAAGTTGGGTACCTATGTCATAAAAAAGTTACTTAGACGTCTAATGCTTTATGAAGTAGGATACACACCTGCAAAACTTCGTGGCCGTGATATTCCCCAGACAATTACTTGTTCTGCGCCCACTGTATCTGTTCAATCTAACCAATGGAATGTAATGAGTTCTGAACTGCCATCCTGGAAATCAGCATTTGTCCTACCACTTCTTAAAAGGAGGGAAATCCAACTAAATCCTGTTAAAAATAAAAGTCTATAAAGGCAATTCTCAAAGCTTGTACTCACCCTCTTGGTGAAACATCCACTTGCAACATTATGTGAGTGAACAAAGCTAAAATCAGCTTTTATAGGTTACTAAATCTCTCTAGTTTGGATCAAGTGTATCCCTGTGATATCCGGCTTCCAGCGTGGACCATGAAAGCATTACGCACATGATACAGCAGCCATGAAGTGTTAATTTAAAATAGATAATCATCTGAATGACCCTCTGGCCGCAGTACAAAAACACTGCACTGTCCCGATCTCACTGATTAATATTGATCCTCGTCGTCTAAGGCTCTTTGATACAGTCTGAATCAATGCTATTACTAGCAGAGATTGTCAGGAGTGGTAGGTCTGTTCAGGAGCATGCAGTTTAAGCATGGTCTTCTTAACACGCATATCTGCTCGATAGAAATCGAGTAGCACTCATTCCTGATGGTGTTCTGTCTGTATAAAATTGTCATGTCTTAGATGTGTGCACGAAGGCTCTGTACATCTGGTCCCTCTCCTTAATTTACTAATTTACCCCTATAAATGATTAGACAAAAAATGTCCAAAATGCGCAACTTAAGCATTCTCCTATGCTGATGATCACTGTTATATTACTGTTTGGTGCCATCGTCTCTTACAAAAGAACTTCCCAGAACCTTGCAACACTGCTTTTTATACTGTCAACATACACTTGTGTCAGAGTTGAAGCTAATATCCTCAAAATACCGACAAAAACTTAAACTAGTGTTGTTCTAAGCAAGACATAGACTCTCCTCTGAACCTGTTCACCCTATTTTACTATGCTGTCAGGGCATATCGGAGATTGAGGTTGTAACTGCATTATAAAATATCTTAGGAATTTTATCTGTATGACCGGCCTCTCCTTTTAAATCATATTCAACAAACCTTAAAAAAAATTGAAGCTGAAATTTTGGATCTTTATTTTAGGGAATAAGGCCTGTTTATTCCTTTGTGAATCCAAGGAGGCTAGTATTCAGCATACATTTACTGCCTATTATCTAGACTATGGGATTATTAATTATATATGAATTGCTTCGCTCCAGCCTGTTTTGGAACTCAATTGACACCTTTACCATAGGCCCACTTCTAGGTTTAAACTGCAAAAACCTTACGCACCACCTTGCACTTTGTATACCTATGATTGGCTGGCCTTCGTCTGAGTCACCCGTAAGGGCTCAGGCCAATGGTATACTTTTTTACTCAAAGCCAATTTTGGGTTACTACCTTTTTTTATTTTGGGCACCTTTTTATTGTTACAGAAATGTGGTGGGTACGGGTCTTCCTTCGCTCGCTTGGACTTTATACCTCGCTTTACCACTCGAATTCCAAAACCATGTCAACGAACGAACTTAGAATTGAAGTGTTGGTGTACCCAAAGGACTTTCTAATTGTACTCTGCCGCCTAGTTCTTGGAAACGGCCTTAACAAAATACTTAAACCCTGGAATGCCAACTCGTCGCCGATTGGTATTTTCTTAAATCACTGATGAACTGATCTTGAGGACTGATTCCGCTGAATCGTGTCAATGCCTCTTTAAATTTTTGTGTTTCTCCTGATTTTGTTTTATACTCACCACTTAGAGCGAACACTTTCGATATGGGGTTATTTACCCCTAGATATACTTTGTAAGTTTTTCATGTTGTTTGTCTTGTACATTTTTGGTAATGACTTGATGCTGCCACGCCAGCACTGATGCTGAAAATAAGCCATCCCTTTGAGATCAGCCAATTAGCCCTTCCTGGTTAAATAAAGGTTAAATAAATGAAATAAAAAATATTCACAAATTTCCCCCCTCATATGCATCTTATTTTGTGGAAGGTGCAGCATTCCCTACTTGCAGGCATAAGCGACCCCACCAACACATGATGCCTGCCCTAGTCCCCTATGCCTTCCCAACTGGTTGGGATGGTGGGTTCTCATTGTCATTCTGCAGAGCATCTCCCCTCTCTATGCTATCCTCTCAAATACACTAAACCACGCATTGGGATCATTATTCGCCAAACAGTCATTCCTTGCTTCAATTTCAGACGCAGAGTGTGACATTAGGGGACCCTCGTTTACTTCTGTGGAATATAGAATTACTTTGTGGAGATAACTCTTGTATTCTCTCGCCAGCATCTTCACAAATGCGTCAAATTGCTGGTTGTTCTGGGATGATTGTTGCACGTTTTCGACACCAAAGTATTCGTCTCCATCTCTATGACCGTAAATGCATCTCTTCCTGAGCGGCAGTATATGATGCCTCGGAAAAGCTTGCGCGTGATTACTCGCGAATGAGTGTATATGTACGTTGCCGTATCGTCCTCGTCCTTTCATTACAGGTGATGATACGTCCCCAGACAAGGGGTATAAGTCCAGTAGCACCAAGACTTTGTGGAGGCCTATCCTACTTACTCTTTTCTGAGCGTGTGGCTTGTGGTGCTGATTTCTTTGTACTTTCATTCCACATAAGGATGTCCACAGCAAAGAGGCACTGCAACGATCAAATTGAGAAGGTACGCGCCTTAACAACAATACATCCAACCCAGGTAACACACTTCAACTACGCAACACTTCACAATAGAATCAGACGTTCTTAAACATGCACATCAATTCTCTTCTGGACTTTCTAACCCCAATTGCTTTGTCTACTAAACTTTAACGGATCACGCTAGTCACAATCTTACGGGTACTCAATGTCCTGACCACCCTCAGTGAACTTGTACACACATTCAACCAGTGAACATTATAAGTGAAAAACTGTTATCCTCCCACCCTCAAGACTCATGAGTAGCAATAACCATACAATAAAGATAACCAAACTAGAAAAAACCCACAAATATAGAGCAATACATCTGCTCACGATACAGTACACGCATGAGATACGCTCATATCTCAGAATATATAGAGCCTCCGCCCGGCCAAAAAGTAATAGACTCCAGTTAACAACAAGCAACACATATAGTGCAGGAGTGGTGTCCATAAGAACTAAGAGAACTGAGTTTATCGTAAATGTACTGCCATATACTTTAACCTGTATCGTAAACGTTCGACTTCTAACTGTGCAGTATACTTAGTCTCCATGTATAGATATCTGTATACCTTATCCATAATGTACTTTTGTATTGCACTTAGGGGCCTGTACCTAGAAAAGTATCTGCCTGCTAAAGAGTTGGGATAGATTTATAGTTACATACAAACAATGAATCATTCTTTTAACAAGAAAAAAAAAAAGTATGATAATGAAAGTAAATAGGTTCTCCCAAAACCACAAAGCTTTGGCAATCTTGTGGTCCATACCAATAAAATAGGTAAAAAGAAAAAAATAAAATTCTAATTATACCATAAGATAAATGTTGGCCTATTTGAGATTATCTTGATACTGTGCTGAGGGCACATTAATGTATATATAAAGCAATGGATATAATCACAACAACATCATGATCACTCCAGATTCCTACTCTGCGCAGACGCCCGGTGAACTGGTGATAGACGTCAGTACGGTAAAAAGTACCATATTCTTCATGCAGTCGTTCCCGCAACTGCTTTGGGTATAATGCAACCCATCCACCCTCTCCCTGAATCTTATGTTCCCCTTGGGTCTCACCACCCCATTGCAAGGATGTAATACACTTACGAGAGGCCGTCGTTGAATATCCATTTCAACTGAAGCAATCTCGCTCATGGCCGACACTCTTCCTCAGAGTTAGCGAGAGATGAAGTTAACTTTTCAGGACATTGAACCGCCGAAGCTATTACTCTTCCACCTCATCAGGAACTTCGTATCGAGCAGAATCACGAAACATATCATAATACTATATTCACTGCCCAAGTTAATATATATATTAGGGTTGAATACCGGCCGGAGAGTCCTTCTATGTAAGCTTATTGCCTTGTCCCCATGTGGGAAGGCACCTCCATGAACGAGGACGTGTCGTGGATCTACCACCTTACCATCACCGGCTGTTTTATGTTTAATCCTCAGCATATCGAGGCTCTTATCTATACTGTTATGAATTGTTCCCTACCATATCGATATATCGCACCGTGAAGATAATGATGTGAGACTGTTTGTATACCATTGTGTAAATAATTTAGATATCAGGTTGGACTGCTGACTTTAAATGTGAGTAGGAAAAACATATGGCGCAAGCATCCTCCTTCAATATACAATATAAAGATTTCGCAGGCGTTAAACCGCATGGAACCGCCTCCACCCATTGTGGCAGCTACAGGGTTCTCAAGTAGACATGGCACCTTGTTCCTACGTACTCTGTAATACACGCCATAATTGCTGTATGAACCAAAAATAAATCCCGCCTCTCCTCGGGCTACCATGTGTGCTTTTCTCTCCACCCTCCGGGATGAGCACGAATTGCGAATTACCCAGTTACATTGCTGAATCTTATATACCATCACGTGTTAATCTTTCCGAATAAGAACAAGTCTTTGATATTGACCTACTAGTCTGGCAGCTAGGACTATCGGTAATCATTGACACGCGAAAGAAAGACAACCCCGATCTTCATTCTATAACGATGTATCACTCTGAACTATCCACAATCACCAGGACAGAAGGAACTCCAACAGAAACTAACTTCCACTCCAACGATCAAGACGACACACACACGATGCGTAACTATATACACTGCTCAAAAAAATAAAGGAACACTTAAACCAACCACAATGTAACTCCAATCAATCACACTTCTATGAATCAACTGTCCACTTAGGAAGCAACCTGATTGACAATAAATTTCATGCTGTTGTGCAAATGGAATAGACAAAGGTGAAATTATAGGCAATTAGCCAAGACACCCCCAAAAAAGGAGTGATTCTGCAGGTGGTGACACACAGAACACTTCTCATTCCTATGCTCCTGGCTGATGTTTTGGTCACTTTTTGAATGCTGGCGGTGCTCTCATCTAGTGTGCATGAGACGGATCTTACAACCCACACACAAGTGGCTCAGGTAGTGCAGTTCATCCAGGATGGCACATCACATGCGAGTGTGCAAAAAGGTTTGCTGTGTCTGTCAGCGTAGTCTCCAGAGCATGGAGGCTATCCAGAACAGGCCATACATTCAGGAGACGGGAGGAGCCGTAGGAGGCGCAAAACCCAGCAGCAGGACGCTACCTCCGCCTTGTGCTAGGAGGTGCACTGCCAGAGCCTGCAAAATGACCTCCAGCAGGCCACATATTGATCGGTAATCCCTACATTTACAGGAATCTTTGATAAAAAATATAAGTCTTCAATTTTAATGATAGCAAAGACACGACAGTACAACTTTGACTGTCCCTCCCTCACTAGGTGCAGAGACAAACCTGTGCTCTCCTCAGGGTGTTGAGTTTCAAGGAAATAGTCCTATGAAAAGTGCTGTAATAATCACACCATCTTCACACCCATAACTCACTATGTGAGTAGTGTGATATGAGACCTAGCCTGACCTACATACACAGAAGTCATTTCATAACATGATAGTATACTGTAGGCTGTCAGGTGTAGGCTCATATAGCTAAACAGAACCCTACTTATTGCAAAGGCTAACCGTGATGTACAAGTTGAACAAGTCTTTACTCAGTCCTAGCCCCGTGTCCAACACAATCACACACATTCAATGTCTGTTGGCACAATCCCTTTCTGTGTGATAAGGTATTTGTCAAGCGCAGGCCATGTTTGCCTACCTGTTTGGTCAGGGCATGACATGGTGAAATTGAACAATGGACACCATTTGTCATGGACCCAGAATACCACAAACTAGATTTTGAAGCTAACCTCCAAACCTGGAAATGGCACATGGAGAGAGGAGCGTTCATTTATCAACTTCAATACAACTGGCACAAAGCCATTGGTTATTTATCATTTACAGGGTAACCTATACTGGATGCATCATACTCCAGCATCTGTTTAGATATACTCCTTTATCTATGACCACATCACTTGCCTTCTATTGGAAGTCAAAGCATTATTCAAACAGTATCTGGTAGTTAGTGTGCCTATCCCTAACCATGACCCTGACTAACCCTAACCCTAGCTTCATGTTCACACCCCAGCTCAACCCTAATCCTAAGCACCTGTCTGCCACCATATTCACCCATTAGGGATTCTATCAGGGAATGGCGTTGGGCAGGGCTGTGGACATGTAGTTAGGGTTAGGTTTATTATTACATTATATTAGGGGAATTTATGATCACCCCCTTTATTACATTGAGTAATAGTGATATGAATTATTCAGACATACTGTAAATCAGGCCAAATTGTGGGTGTGACCGGTGTAGATTGCCTCTGCATTGTGTTTGATTGGCTTACATTTGACCAAAGGATCCGGGTTGGTGTTGATCTGTACTTCTCTGAAAAGGAAAGGAAAAACTTCCWTAAACAAATGCTGTGCTTCCCTTCWACACCAACTCCTCTCTTCCAYCTGAGTACAGTAGACAGGGCAGGGCAATATAACAATAATCTCATTTCACAAAGCAGTACAATATAATGAAACACAATGTASAGTATGAAATGTAAATGTACAGTAGCATATAGACCTAGGCTAGCCAACTTTCCCAATGACAGCCAGGCGTTACGTACAGTACAGTAGTGCCATGCACTTGTGAACATAGCTAGCCTTGGACAGTAAATATATTGTCCAAATATCTTAAAGGCCCAGTGCAGTCAGAAACTAGATTCTACTGTGTTTTAWATATATTTCCACACTACCACTCCCAAACAGTTCTTGCAAAATTCTTGCTTGAGAAATGTCCTTTTGCTAAGAAGCTATCACTGTTTCTTTTTGACCATTTTAATTGAAAATAATCACAATAAAGTAATTAATTGTTTTGATATTGAGATAAAACGTCTGCTTCGGACCTTTAACAAGCATAGCACATGACATACCTGATAAGGAAAGGAAAAACATCCATAAACAAATGATGTGCTGCCCGTATACAGTACACTAATTCCTCTGGAAAGTATAAATTAACAAGGAAAGAGGACATGAATACACATGCTAGTCCAATGACGCCAAGTACAGCAAAAAGTACAGTAGCTAGCTAACATGTACAGCATTCATAGATTACAAGATAAAAAAATATATAAATACATGAAATGCATGACTCTCCCAATATAATGGTAGGATGACATAATAATAATATGTCAGGACCATATACATTCATTAATGGTGCTTTTACATACATACTGAGTGTACAAAAGTCCTTCAATAACATAGACTGACTAGGTGAATCCAGGTGAAGCTATGGTTCCTTATTGATGTAACTTGTTAAATCCACTTCAATCAGTAGAGATGCACGGGGGGAGACAGGATAAAGAAGGGTTTTTAAGCCTTGAGACAATTAATA
>NW_019957536.1:140815-143205 GCF_002910315.2 Salvelinus sp. IW2-2015 | reverse complement strand
CAAATGGATTGTGTATCGAGTGCCATTCAGACCGCGTGAATGTAGCAGATAAGAAAATATTTTAAAATGGCCTTTTGAACGGTGTTAGATCCCGGTAGTTAGCTGCCCAGTGGCTCACCGGTTTGTAGTTGTTGTCATGAGAACTTGCAACGGCTGCTGGGTTTTGTCCTGCGCAACAGTTTCCTGTGTGATATTCAAGAAAAGTTCCAATCCATCTTAACACGGACAATTTGTGTCGCGACCCTCTCGACAACCACATACAAATGATTTGGATCTAAGGTCCACCCCAAACACATTAGAGTGCAAAACATGGGACCAGGACATCCCTGTTGGAAGATTGCGGTCTTCTCGCATATCCTCTTTGTCAGCCGTACAAATCTCTGTTCGCGCTTGAACTCGCTAATTGACTGGAGAATCTGTATTCACTGTAAGGGAGTGCATAAAACATGGGAGATGCCAAGTATCAGACTTATGTACGTAGAGGAATTTGTTTTTATGGGTGATGTTACCATGGTGGTGAACTATGGATGTAATTTCAGCTGCATGGCACTCTTCTGTCTTGAACAGAGGGAGATTTCTCAATATTTGGGAAAATTGTGAAATGGGAATGTCAATGATATAGGTACTGTATGTTAAAGTTTTACGTTACAATATCACAGACACGATATATATGATACTTGATTTACAGTGTGGACCGTTCTATTCTGTAATTGTTGACTACATTATAAACATTTAACACATTTTGTTGTCATGGTGTTTTTGTGAGACTTTAGCCCTGTTCCAAACCAGTAAAGCTGTCGTCAGAAAATATAGACTTAAACTACACACAATTAAATACTATAGAAGTAATCCAATTTATATGTTTTTTTATGTCTAATTGATCAGTGAAAATATTTGTAATTATTATTTACTACAATGCCATTGCCACAATAAAGCTACATACTGTATCAAAGTGTGAAGGAGGCAGACAGGAGGGATGAAGGGGGATAGGCGACTCAGAGATGACACACACTCTCTGTCACCATTGTCAATCAGATTCCCCTAATTTGTCATTCAAACCATGCCACCAAGGAAAATATTTGTAGAAATAAAAAACGATAATATGTGAGCCCTCTTTTATAGTTTGACAAGAACGAGTACTATATGATGGACACTGGCATATAAAGATATGATATTAACTTGTTTCCTGAGGAGTTTATGTAGGGGGCTGGACCCCAAAATACCAATATAAAAGAGTAGGTGCCCTCATAGACCACCAAAACACAATGGGGGAGACAAGAGGAAGGGTCCCACATGTTCTTYTACTGGCTTTGATACAAGGTAACATGTCTTATTTTTCAATAATACAAGTAACTCAGGGAGTTAAGTTTCAGTTTCATTTACTGTGAATTTCAAGTCCAGAAGATGGAGAAATGAAAGTGTAAGATAGAGACGTTTACAGTAAAATGTGAATTCATTAATTACATCTTGTACTAAAGTGGATACAGTTTAAGACTAGATAGTCTGTGAAAACTTTATTTGATTGAGTACCTGTTTATTGTATTTGTATTATATCATTACCTAAGAAATTACAAAGTTGTATTTACCAGGTAGACTCTACCAAATGTCCCATAAATATTGCATGTTAAAGACTAGTGACCTCAAGTTCATATTTGACCATCATGATATCACTTCAAAATAACAAAAATCTGTGAATTCGARTAATGTATGTCTTATTCGGCAACTGATTAGCTGGAAGAGGAACAAAAGTGGGTACATCCTGTTGTGTTCCAGGACCAGGATTGTTGACCTCTGAATGCTAAAGATCCATCTTTCCACTCTTCTCCAGGTGTGCTGAGCTCCAGCACTGAGAATGTGCTTCTCTCTGAGAACCCAGGCTGTGGGGGCAACACGGTGACCTTGACGCTGTCTCCGGCCACTCAGCTGCAGAGCAGCAGCTGGGCTGTGGGGGACGCTCAGGTCCTGACCTGGTCGGGGGGCCAGCAGGCTGTGTTCCCGAGCCACAATGGCAGTGCCTCGGTGGACGTCAGCACGGGGACTCTGACCCTGACCTCCATCACAGTGGTCGACTCAGGGTCTATGTGGTCCAGAGCACCAGCCCTCAGCTCACAGCCACCTCCACCCTCACTGTGATAGGTGAGTCAGAGACATCAGCCCAGCTCACTATTAGATTAGTTAGATTAGACAAGTAATATCCTGAAGGCCCTGTGGGTCCATAATGTAACTGCTATTAAGATAACCTAGTGTAATACAACAATTCTGCCAGTCTGCTATAGCGTAGAGATACTGGTTTAGTTTGAGTGTGCACCTGCATGTTCGGGAAGTATTCAGACCCCTTGACTTTTTCCACATTTTGTTACGTTACAGCCTTATTCATAAAATCTTCAATA
>NW_019957536.1:116888-139469 GCF_002910315.2 Salvelinus sp. IW2-2015 | reverse complement strand
TCCCTCCCTTATTTTCCCCTCCCCCCGTTTCTTCTTCTCTGGGCCAGGTGACTGATGATTTTGGCTGTTGGTCTTTGATCAAGCATAACATTGACTTTCTCATACTATTTAAAAAAAATAAAATACAAGGCTCACAAACAACTAGTAGCCTTCATAAAATTACCTCAAGCGGTTTTAATTGAACTAAAAGACAATCATACTGAAACGCAGTGGTTTAAAGTTCTTAAATAAAAATACTTTGAAGTACTACTTAAGTCGTTTTTTTGGTATCTGTACTTTACTCTATTTTTGTAACTACTTTTACTTTTACTTCACTACATTCCTTAAGAAAAGAATGTACTTTTTAGTCCATATATTTTCCTTGACTCCCAAAAGTACTTGTTACATTTTGAATGCTTAGCAGGACAGGATAAGGGTCCAATTCACGCACTTATCAACAGAACATCCCTGGTCATCCCCCCTGCCTCTGATTTGGTAGACTCATTAAACACACAGRCTTCATTTGTAAATGATGTCTGAATGTTGGAGTGTGCCCCTGGCTATCCGTAAATTTTAAAAAAAACAAGAAAGTGGTGCCGTCTGGTATGCTTAATATAAGGCATTTTAAATTATTTATAATTTGACTTTTTATACTTAAGTATATTTTTGAAATTACATATACTTTTGATACTGAAGTATATTTAAAACCAGATACTTTTAGACTTTTACTCAAGTAGAATTTTACTGGGTTACTTTTACTTTTACTTGAGTCATTTTCTAAGAATGTATCTTTACTTTTACTCAAGTATGACAATTGGGTACTTTTTTCACTACTGCTGAAAGGGCTATAACATATTTAGATATGATTCTGCAAGTCATCATGGCTACAGACAAGTATGGCCTAAAGATGGGCTGACACCAACAAACTCCACTAAAACAATGGGCGTAATGGAAACAGGTTGTCTTTGTCCCTTTTCCCGCATGGTGTTCCTACTGGTTTCTGTTATGTGTTTTCCCTCTCTTTCTTTCCCTGTAACAATCTCTCTCTCTCTCTCTCTCTCTCTCTCACCCACAGAACCTGTTTCTACTGTGAGACTGGTGGCCAACAACAAAGGCGATTTATTGGAATTCAAAGCTATGTCAGTCTGTTTTGCTCTTCCTCTGGCTCCTCCCTCTCTTACCTCTTACCGCAACTCTGAGTCACAGCCAGTAATGGAATTCAGCTTAGTGATGGGAACAGCACTCTCACCATAGTCAATGTGACTCGATACAATGGTGGGCCGTTTAGCTGTAATGCTTTCAACGCGTCAGTAATGGAACCACTGAGCCTCTACATCTCAGTATCAGCTGTGAGTATGAGAGTATGCACACTAACTCAACTTGATGAATTCACATATTTTGGCTGCAGTCCACGTCAAGCTTTGACTGACWCTTTACAGTGATTTGGTAATGACACAATAACAYAGCTACAATCATACGGCCAGTGATGTATGATCTATCATGATCAATTGATTTTGTACTATAACACATCGGYTCCCTGWATATCCCTTCAAGCCACGGGTTCCTCTCTACCACCAGGCCTACTTGGGTATCATGACAGTAATTCCTATCTCCCTACACAGACAGTTCAGACGGTGTGTCCTTCACAGTCAACGGGCTGAACACCACTACCTCTTTCCTGATCGGGTCTACTCTGACCATGTCCTGCTCTGCCCAGTCCAACCCTCAAGCTGAGTTTCAATGGACTTTCAATGGGAAGCATCTGAATTGGACGAGTCTAGATCTGAAGCTATACAGTGCTGTGGAGAGCCAGAGTGGCCTATGCTCCTGCCTGGCCTTCAACAACAGGACCATGAGCTACATCAACGTCACCAGACAGATCACCATCAGCAGTGGGTCAGTGTCAGAACAGCTGGGGGTCAGTGTCTGGCTCCTTCTCCTCTCCTCATTTTCTGGGGTCCTCTTCTGAACGCCAATGGGAAAGCAAGTCTCACTGACTGAAAAATAACACACAGACCAAAAAATGCTTTCAGTTAAGTGAACCCATAAAATATATTTATTCAAACRTTAATTTAATTTACGTAGTGCCATRGGCCAGGGCAATGTGAATAAATTATGCAATTGACAAAAACATTTTTTTATAATATGGTGAAATAATGTCATAGATATTGCTATAACCGAACATGGTCACTCTTGTGCAATGATCTCTTATTGATGTCACTTGTTACAGTACATCCACTTCAATCAGTGTAGATGAAGGGGAGGAGACAAATTAAATACGGATTTTTAATCCTTGAGACAATTGAGACATGGATTGTGTATGTGTGCCATTCAGAGGGTGAATGGGTAAGACAAAATATTTAAGTGCCTTTGAATGGGGTGTCATGACGTTGGCCTGGGGGTAGGTTTATGACAGTCATAAATACCTCTTCCCCCCTTTTTCCTCTCTCTACCCTATTGATGTGAAATTTGAAAACCCCTTGGTTAACATAGAGATTCTGGGAACATCAGAAGGTGGGGGGAAATTAACTATATTCTGGTAATCCGACCAATTGAACATATGCGGTGGTACTTAATGAATAGGATGTCAGTTCGGTTGTCATCTGGGACATTCCCATCAATGATAGGGTGACATAAACTCTACAGTGGAAAGTCTACACATCAGAGTTATCGATTCACATGGAATTGTTGTTCAATTTAAATGTTTGAATATGAAATTATTAGTGATGGGATTAAATGTGATTTTAGCTTCTAAAATGTGAGAACTGGGCTTTCATGAGTGAATTAGGCCNAGTGTAGATGAAGGGGAGGAGACAAATTAAAGAAGGATTTTTAATCCTTGAGACAATTGAGACATGGATTGTGTATGTGTGCCATTCAGAGGGTGAATGGGTAAGACAAAATATTTAAGTGCCTTTTAATGGGGTGTCATGATGTTGGCCTGGGGGTAGGTTTATGACAGTCATAAATACCTCTTCCCCCCTTTTTCCTCTACCCTACTGATGTGAAATTTGAAAACCCCTTGGTTAACATAGAGATTCTGGGAACATCAGAAGGTGGGGGGAAATGAACTATATTCTGGTAATCCGACCAATTGAACATATGCGGTGGTACTTAATGAATAGGATGTCAGTTCGGTTGTCATCTGGGACATTCCCATCAATGATAGAATGACATAAACTCTACAGTGGAAGGTCTACACATCAGAGTTATCGGATTCACATGGAATTGTTGTTCCAATGACATTTTTGAATATGAAATTATTAGTGATGGGATTAAATGTGATTTTAGCTTCTAAAATGTGAGAACTGGGTTTTCATGAGTGAATTAGGCCCGACTCAGTGGTCCGCCCACGTGAAGAGACATAGGTTGTAAACTATGAAACACACCCCTTTTCTCCCTCCACTATTTAAGCCCTTGACGAAAATGTAACCTCCTGTTCCAAGGATGTGAGGACGATGGTCCCTACRTTGAAAAGGACTAACATGTCAACTACAGAACTAAGCCAACATCAGCGTGAGCTTTGGTTGCGAATGGTATGAACTTTGAACTTTTATTCACTACAGAAGTGATACCGCCTAGACGTTGAGTTAGCAACAGCAGCTACAAACGTAAACTAGGAAAGAACAGAGTATCCCCTCTACCACACAACGACGTTACTACAACGTATCCAATTACCAGCAGAGACATTATTCAAAGGACAAAGGACTCGGTTAGGCAACAAGGCCTTCCATCTACCGCCAACCTACCGAAGCGCAGCTCAGAGTAAATATTTATTGCATTTTCCTTTTCCAAATGGGCGGTAATTTAGAATGCATAAGATRCTGTATTTACGATAGCATGGCTTCTCCCTTGGTTCCTCAAGTCTTCCCGCTCTTTCACTCAAACCCAGCCCCCTTTTCTTTTGTGTACCAGCTGTCATATCTGTTCCGCCCGCTAGGGACGTTTTCCTTTATGACGAAATTTGTAATCAAGGTATGATTCATTCTGTGTATATGTAATTCTGTGTGATTAGTTAGRTATTTAGTAAATAAATAATTAAACCCAATTTTGCATTGCTGATTCAACTTGTTAGCCAGAGTTTGTGAAGATAACCAAGAATTTACAACTTTCAGATGAGACTGAAATAAGGTGATGATTAATATTGACTGCTATTGATGTAAAATATTACTAGGTCTTTAAGAGTTTATTCGGAAGATAATAGCTCTATAAATATTATTTYGTGGTGCCCCGCCTCTCTAGTTAATTACATTTACATGATTAGCTCAATCAGGTAATATTAATTACGAAGAAAGGATTTTATAGAATAGCATGTCATATCACTTAATCCGGCATAGCCAAAGACACAACAGGGGTATGGTAGTAGGTCCCAGTCCAACAGTTTGAGTGTCAAGAACTGCAATGATTCTGGGGGTTTCACGCTCAACAGTTTCCCATGTGAATCAAGAATGGTCCACCAGCCAAAGGAATCCAGCTAACTTGACACAACTGTGGGAAGCATTGGAGTCAACATGGGCCAGCATCCCTGTGGAACGCTTTTGACACCTTGTAGTCCATGCCCCAACGAATAAGGCAGTTCTGAGGCCAAAACAGGGTGCAATTAATTATTAAGAAGGTGTTCCTAGTGTTTTGCCAAATATTAACAGAGAAGAATAAAAAAGCAGTAGAAATAATAGAACATGTCAAATTTGTCTGCAAATCATGAATGCACTGTGTACCCTTACGGAACRTTTGGATTTATTCAATAACAACCACAAACATCTGCTTTCATATAGGCAATTAAGACATTTACTGTATGTTCAAGTCATATTACAACAAGAATGTTTGACATATTTTTGTTATTCCACCAGGTCTTAAGATAATTACAGTACTGAGGGGTGTTGAAATACATGTTATATGATTCCTCTCAGTGATACTAATCTGGATAAATAGAACTTGAATAAAGAAAAAATACAATACAAACTGTTTTCAGATAAATCATTCCTTTGCAATTACAGCAGAAATGTTTCTTCTCAGGATGACAGGTCCAAAAATCWGTGGAAAATACTTGTAAAAGATTGGGAAAGAATGGTCATTAGCCAGTTTCCCTAAGTTTTCACATGACTGGGCAGAGGCGCAGTCAATGAGGAGCCAGGCCCAGCCAATTAGAATGAGTTTTCCCCCACAAAAGGGCTTTTTGACAGAAATAAATCCTCCTCAGCACCCCACCCRCCTCCCCTCCCCTGAGTTGATCCTGCAGGTGAAGAAGCCAGACTTGTAGGTCCTGGGCTGGCTTGGTTACACGTGGTCTGTGGTTGTGAGGCCGGTCGGACTTACTGCACATTTTAGAATGGCCTTTTATTACACAAGGAGCACCTGTGTAATGATCATGCTGTTTAATCATTTTCTTGATACGCCACACCTGTCAGGTGGATGGATTATCTTGAAAAATGCTCACTAACAGTGAAGTAAACAAATTTGTGCACAACATTTTACAGAAATACATTTCTGTTACCAACACTTTACATGTTGCGTTTATATTTTTGTTCAGTGTAGAAAGGAAAGGTATGTGTTTCTATGACAGGTCCAAATATGAATCAAGAATGGTCCACCACCCAAAGGAATCCATTTCTGTGACCAACACAGAAATGTGTTTCTAACACCCTTGTTAGTCTACCTGTGCCAGGTGTATTTGAGTGGCCTTTTGTATAGAAGCCTTCCTGTTTGTGTCAATCAGGGGATCCTCTAACTGAGAGGACGGGAGCAGAGATGGTGTTTAAAAAAAAGTTAATATAAGAAATAGGAATCATTGTGAATGTAGTGCTTTTAGGCATTGGCACCCATCTTCCACCTCGATCTGCTCTGCTTCTCCCTGGGCACTCCCTCCRTGAGTGTTCCAAAACATTGTCTGCTTGAGTATGTAAATAAAACGTATAAACCTAGTGGTATTTGGTTGTGAGAAATCTGACATTGCTCTGTTGAAGTCTGTCTTGTAGGACAACTGTACGGACCTCATGGATCTGAAGATGCATTGAAATGATAAAGTCCTATTGAGATTGTACCTTTCTTGTGACGCTGAAAACGACAATAAATTGTTGCATCYTAATATTGTTGTCTGATTCCCATGCTCCACTCCTTCATGCAAAGAACCTTTAGCTCAGTCCTGAGGACCTCACCTCACATATAGAAGCTGTGTAGTATGGTTACAGGAATAGGTTACTGTTAAATCCCTAAGTTACATGTTTTAACAGAACAATACCAACAATCACTAATACTCCTTTTTCTATTGTGCTCACTGAAAACATGTCATAAATTATGATTCATTTGAGAGTTGCTGCTAAAAAAAGTTCCACTCATCACGCACTTCAAACCCTTGACCATAGATATACATGTTARTTTGTATTTATTTTTATTTCACCTTTATTTAACCAGGTAGGCTAGTTGAGAACATGTTCTCATTTACAACTGTGACCTGGCCAAGATAAAGCAAAGCAGTGCAACACAAACAACAACACAGAGTTACACATGGAATAAACAAAACATACAGTCAATAACACAATAAAAAAAAGTCTATATACAGTGTGTGCAAATGAGGTGGAGACAAGGGAGGTAAGGTAATAAATAGGCCATAGTGGCGAAATAATTACAATTTAGCAATTAAACACTGGAGTGATAGATGCGCAGAAGATGAATATGCAAGTAGAGATACTGTGGTGCAAAGGAGCAAAAAAWWAWAATAAAWAAATAACAGTATGGGGATGACCAGTGATTGGCAGCAGAGAACTGAAAGGAAAGGCGGCCAAAGGAGGAATTGGCTTTGGGGGTGACCAGTGAAATATACCTGCTGGAGAGCGTGCTACGAGTGGGTGCTGCTATGGTGACCAGTGAGCTGAGATAAGGCGGGGCTTTACCTAGCAAAGACTTATAGATGACCTGGAGCCAGTGGATATGGCGACAAATATGAAATGAGATACAGCCAACGAGAGTATACAGGTCGCAGTGGTTAGTAGCATATGGGGCTTTGGTGACAAAACGGATGGCACTGTGATAGACTACATCCAATTTGCTGAGTAGAGTGTTGGAGGCTATTTTGGAAATGGCATCGCCGAAGTCAAGGATCGGTAGGATAGTCAGTTTTACGAGGGTATGTTTGGCAGCATAAGTGAAGGATGCTTTGTTGCGAAATAGGAAGCCAATTCTAGATTTAATTTTGGATTGGAGTTGCTTAATGTGAGTCTGGAAGGAGAGTTTACAGTCTAACCAGACACCTAGGTATTTGTAGTTGTCCACATATTCTAAGTCAGAACCGTCCAGAGTAGTGATGCTAGAAGGGCGGGCGGGTGCAGGCAGCGATCGGTTGAAGAGCATGCATTTAGTTTTACTTGCATTTAAGAGCAGTTGGAGGCCACGGAAGGTGAGTTGTATGGCATTGAAGCTCGTCTGGAGGTTAGTCAACACATTGTCCAAAGAAGGCCAGAGGTATACAGAATGRTGTCGTCTRCGTAGAGSTGGATCAGRGAATCACCAGCAGCAAGCGCGACATCATTGATGTATACAGAGAAGAGTCGGCCCGAGAATTGAACCCTGTGGCACCCCCATAGAGACTGCCAGAGCTCCGGACAACAGGGCCTCCGATTTGACACACTGAACTCTGTCTGAGAAGTAGTTGGTGAACCACCTCCCCCTTTGAAGAAGGGGATGACCGCGGCAGATTTCCAATCTTTGGGGATCTCATTCGATATGAAAGAGAGGTTGAACAGGCTAGTAATAGGGGTTGCAGCAATTGATCTCTTGATCAGCAACTGATGGCTGGCAGARGAACAAAAGTGGGTACACCCTGTTGTGTTCCAGGACCAGGATGGATGCTAAAGACCCATCTTTCCCCTCTTCACCTGGTGTGCTGAGCTCCAGCACTGTGGAGGTGCTTCCCTCTGAGAACCCAGGCAGTGGGGACAACACATTGACCCTAACCTCCATTAAAGAGGTCAACTCGGGGGTCTATGTGGTCCAGAGCACCAGCCCACAGCTCACAGCCACTTCCACCCTCACTGTGATAGGTGAGTCACATCAGCTGACACATCAGACACATCAGCTGATCTTACTATTAGATTAGTTAGATTAGTAATATCCTGCAGGCCCTGTGGGTCTATACTGTAACTACTGTTAAGATAGCCTGGCTTGTACCATGACTTGCAGTGTAATACAACAATTCTGCCTGTCTGATATGACGTAGAGATACTGGTTTCATTTGAGTGTGCACCTGTGTGTGTCCTTGTCTCTGTTTGTACTTTTGTGTGTGTGTGCATAGAAATGCTGACTTAATTGATGACCATGTCTGTGTTGGCATTTTGTCAGGGCCAGGTGACTGATGACTTGGCTGTTGGCCTTAATCATCTACATCAAGCTGTGTGAATTGRGTATGGTTRTTTGAAGGTCAGCCATACTCATGGCRTGTATCGGTAKAATTCTGCAAGTCACCATTGTTATAGACACGTTTGTAATCAAAACTGGTTGTCTYTGTCCTWTMCCAGAATTGTGTTYCCTCTGGTTTCTGTTAAGTGTTTCCCTCTCTCTCTCTCTCCCTCTCTATCTCACCCAGAGAACCTGTTTCTGCTGTGAGACTGTTGCCAACAACACAGGAGACTTAGTGGAGTTCAATGGAACCGCTGAGCCTCTACATCTCAATATCAGCAGTGAGTATGTCGAGCTTTGACTGACTCTTTACAGTGATTTGGGAGTGACACAATAACACAGCTACAATCATATAGCCAATGATGTATGATTTATCATGATCAATTGATTTTGCTCAAAAACACATAGTTTCCCTGAATATCTCTTTAAGCAACTGGTTCCTCTCAACCACCAGGCCTCATTGGGTATCTACTACATTTCCATAGTAGATACACCGTATATACAAAAGTATGTGGACACCCCTTCAAATTGGTGGATTCGGCTATTTCAGCCGCACCCATTACTGACAGGTGTTTAAAATCGAGCACACAGCCATGCAATCTCCATAGACAAACATTGGCAGTATAATGGCCTTACTGAAGAGCTCAGTGACTTTCAACGTGGCACCGCCATAGGATGCCACCTTTCCAACAAAGTCAGTTGGTTAAGTGTCTGTCCTGCTAGAGCTGCCCTAGTCAACTGTAAGGGCTGTTAATGTAAAGTAGAAACGTCTAGGAGCAACAGCGGCTCGGTCGTGTAGTGGTAGGACACAAAACCTCACAGAGCGGGACCGCCGAGTGCAGAAGCACGTAGCGTGAAAAAATCGTCTCTCCTCTTCAGCATGACAATGTTCCTGTGCACAAAGCGAGGTCCATACAAAAATTGTTTGTTGAGATCGGCGTGGAAGAACTTGACTGGCCTGCACAGAGCCCTGACCTCAACCCCATCGAACACCTTTGGGATGAATTGGAATGCCRACTGCGAGACAGGCCTAATTGCCCAGCATCAGTGCCCGACATCACTAATGCTCTTGTGGCTGAAAGGAAGCAAGTCCGCGCAGCAATGTTCCAACATCTAGTGGAAAACCTTCCCAGAAGAGGGAGGCTGTTATAGCAGCAAAGGGGGGACCAACTCCATATTAAATCCCATGATTTTGGAATGAGATGTTTGACAAGCCGGTGTCCACATACTTATGGTCATGTAGTGTACCAACACTGTCTGTTGAGTTATGATAGTAATGCATATCTCCATACACAGATGGTCCAGACAGTGTGTCCTTCACGGTCTTCAACAACARAACCATGAGATACATCAACGTCACCAGACAGATCACCATCAGCAGTGGGTCAGGGTCAGTACAGTTGGAGATCAATGCCAAGAAATGCATTCAGTTAAGTGAACCCATAAAATATATTTATTTAAACACTCATTTCCTGTACGTAGTGCCATGGTCCAGGGCAATGTGAATACATTAGGTAATTGACTGAAACAAAACAATTTGAGTTTTATATTATGGTGAAATAATGTCATAGATATTGATAAAACCGAACATGGTCACTCTTGTTTAATTCTATACTACAGTGTACTTGCTGTGATGAAAGTAGAATGGCTATGTTATCGGGAGGGTGTGTGTTCCCACTGGCTTGAAATATATAGAAAGAGAAAATACATTGCACCATATTCAACTATTTAAATATATATTTTGTCAAATATTAACAGAGAATAATACCATGGTATTTACAGGAGCAAAACTTAGGGAAACTGACTCATGACTCTTTCGCAATCTCTTACAAATATTTTCCACTGATTTCTGGACCTGTCATCCTGAGAAGGAACATTTCTGCTGTAATTGCATCCTGATACAGAATATCTCTCTAATTCCACTAGCATGCTGTCAATGGAATTATTTCTCAGAACATTTTAGCAAAACTTTTTTTCTTTTTTCTTTATTGAAGGTTTATTCTTCCAGATTAGTATCACAATGAGGAGTCATATATCATGTACAGTATTTCAACACCCCTCAGTACTGTCATTTTCTAGAGACCTGGTGGAATAACCAAAATATATCAAGCATTCTTGTTGGAATAGGACTCTGACTTGAATATAARGTTCTTAATTGTTTTGATAAAAGTTGTTTTAAACAAATTATTATTTTAAATAAATCGAAATGTTCCAAAATGGTACACAGTATATTCATTCGACATATTCTTACAGTATATGGAAGGGAAAGGTATGTGTTTATTTAACAGAACAATACTAACACATCACTAATACTCCTTATTATTTTGTGCTGACTGAAAACTAGTCAAAAAGCATGCCTCATTTGAGACAGTATAGATGATGCTAAAAAAAGTTCCAAGCATCACACACTTCAAAACCTTAACCATAGTTATAAAGCAGTGTGTTATATGCCCTTGACCCTGTTCAGTGTTTACATCTCTCAACATGTTGGTGACATTCATAAGGAATGACTCTTCACAGCAACACAGCATGTGAGCTGAATCTGCTGGGTAGGACCACTATACCATTATTCAGACGAATGTCATTTACCTGTCAGGAACACGAAGATGGTCACAAAGTTCTGGATGTTTTTAGCTTTACAAACAAAACTCATGACATAGTGTTCTTGGAAGAAACTATTAAATACTTTCAAATTATAACTTTAGCTCTAAAGATTATCGACAGAATTACAATAATTCTATGTGGTAGTTATCTTGTTCTTGGCCCTCATGCCCAGCAGTAACACTCAGACACCTGATACTACTACTCCTAAATATAGTCTGCGTGTTTGGTTAGATAGTGAGATATACAGTGAGCTCCAAAAGTATTGGGACAACGACACTGTTGTTGTATTGGCTCTGTACTCCAGCACTTTTCCATATAGGGTACATCGTGTAAGGAGTGCGTACTGGCGGCAGAGAAGTCAGACGCAGGAGAKCAAAAACTGTGTTTCCAAACGGCGCAGTTTAAAAACAAAAAAACGGACGCACAAGCACTTCCAATAAACAATCACCGACAAGGACATGAGGGGGAACAGAGGGTTGAATACACAACATGTAATTGATTGGATTGGAACCAGGTGTGATGGAAGATGAGATAAAACCAAAGGAAAATGAAAAGAGGATCAGCGATGGCTAGAAGGTCGGTKACTTCGACCGCCGAACGCCGCCCGAACAAGGAGAGGGACCGACTTCAGCGGAAGTCGTGACACATCGTTTAGAAATTACAGCACTTTTTTTAAATAGTCCCCCCCATTTTAGGGGACCAAAAGTATTGGGACAAATTCACTTATGAGTATTAAAGAAGTCAAAAGTTGAGTATTTGTTCCCATATTCCTAGCATGCAATGACTACATCAATCGTGTGACTCTACAAACTTGTTGGATGCATTTGCTGTTTGTTTTGGTTGTGTTTTCTATTATTTTGTGCCCAATAGAAATGAATGGTAAATAATGTATTGTGTCATTTTGGAGTCACTTTTATTGTAAATAAGAATAGAGTATGTTTCTAAACATTTCTACATTTAATCATATGCAAAAAGTGCTGTAATTTCTAAATGGTTTACCCGATATACAGTAGATGAAAAGACCCTCAACGTCAMGGAACCCTCCGGTACTGTTGCTCATTCCGTGCACCAGTTTTGGCGGTCTACGTCACCGGCCTCTAGGCACTGAACTGTCTAATTATGCACACCTAGTTCCTTTTTCCCACTGATTGGATTGGTATAAATTTGCCCTTTGTTCTCCATTGGGCTGTTGATTACTGTTCCGATGTCCGTTGGTTGTGTGAGTACCTGTGCCTTGTTGTTTTGGCTTTCGTGCCGCTTGTATTGTGCAGATGATTACAGGTCTCGTTGTGGGTTCTAGTCCCAGATACTGTACATTTCGGTGTTCCTCAAGGTTCCGTTTTAGGACCACTATTGTTTTCACTATATATTTTACCTCTTGGGGATGTCATTCGAAAACATAATGTTAACTTTCACTGCTATGCGGATGACACACAGCTGTACATTTCAATGAAACATGGTGAAGCCCCAAAATTGCCCTCGCTAGAAGCCTGTGTTTCAGACATAAGGAAGTAGATGGCTGAAAACTTACTTTGTGAAACTCTACTTTTAAACTCGGACAAAACAGAGATGCTTGTTCTAGGTCCCAAGAAACAAAGAGATCTTCTGTTGAATCTGACATTAATCTTGATGGTTGTAAAGTCGTCTGAAATAAACTGTGAAGAACCTCGGCGTTACTCTGGACCCTGATCTCTCTTTTGACGAACATATCAAGACTGTTTCAAGGACAGCTTTTTTCCATCTACGTAACATTGCAAAAATCTGAAAAATTCTGTCCAAAAATGATGCGAAACATTAATCCATGCTTTGTTACTTCTAGGTTAGACTACTGCAATGCTCTACTTTCCGGCTACCCGGATAAAGCACAAAATAACTTCAGTTAGTTAAAATTTGATCATATTACTCCAGTGTTAAGGCAAGGGCTGATTTCAAGGTTTTTAGTGTTAACCTACAAAGCGTTACATGGGTTTGCTCTACCTATCTTTCCGAGTTGGTCCTGCCGTACATACCTACACGTACGCTACGGTCACAAGACGCAGGCCTCCTAATTGTCCCTAGAATTTCTAAGCAAACAGCTGGAGGCAGGGCTTTCTCCTATAGATCTCCATTTTTATGGAATGGTCTGCCTACCCATGTGAGAGACGCAGACTCGGTCTCAACCTTTAAGTCTTTACTGAGACTTATCTCTTCAGTGGGTCATTGATTGAGTGTAGTCTGGCCCAGGAGTGTGAAGGTGAACGGAAAGGCTCTGGAGCAACGAACCGCCCTTGCTGTCTCTGCCTGGCCGGTTCCCCCTCTCCACTGGGATTCTCTGCCTCTAACCCTTTACAGGGGCTGAGTCACTGGCTTATTGGTGCTCTTTCATGCCATCCCTATGAGGGGTGCGTCACTTGAGTGGGTTGAGATCAATGACGTGATCTTCCTGTCTGGGTTGGCGCCCCCCCTTAGGTTGTGCCGTGGCGGAGATCTTTGTGGGCTATACAATGCCTTGTCTCAGGATGGTAAGTTGGTGGTTGAAGATATCCCTCTAGTGGTGTGGGGGCTGTGCTTTGGTAAAGTGGGTGGGGTTATATCCTTCCTGTTTGGCCCTGTCCGGGGGTATCATGGATGGGGCCACAGTGTCTCCTGACCCCTTCTGTCTCAGCCTCCAGTATTTATGCTGCAGTAGTTTATGTGTCGGGGGGCTAGGGTCTGTCTGTTATATTCTGGAGTATTTCTCCTGTCTTATCCGGTGTCCTGTGTGAATTTAAGTATGCTCTCTCTAATTCTCTCTTTCTCTCTTTCTTTCTCCTCTCGTCGGGACCTGAGCCCTAGGACCATGCCTCAGGACGACTTGCATGATGACTCCTTGCTGTCCCCACGTCCACCTGGCCGCTGCTGTTGCTCCAGTTCCAACTGTTCTGGCCTGCGGCTATGGACCCTGACCTGTTCACCGGACGGCTACCTGTCCCAGACCTGCTGTTTCAACTCCTCTAGAGACCGCAGGAGTGGTAGAGATACTCTTAATGATCGGCTATGAAAGCCAAACTGACATTTACTCCTGAGGTGCTGACTTGCTTGCACCCTCGAACAACTTACTGTGATTATTATTATTTGACCATGCTGAGTCATTTATGAACATTTGAACATCTTGGCCTGTTCTGTTATAATCTCCACCGGCACAGCGCAGAAGAGGACTGGCCACCCTCATAGCCTGGTTCCTCTCTAGGTTTCTTCCTAGGTTTTGGCCTTTCTAGGGAGTTTTTCCTAGTCCTCACCTTGCTTCTACACCTGTATTGCTTGCTATTTGGGGTTTAGGCTGGGTTTCTGTACAGCACTTTGAGATATCAGCTGATGTACGCAAGGGCTATATACAGTGGGGCAAAAAAGTATACTTATTTTCCACCATAATTTGCAAATAAATTCATAAAAAATCCTACAATGTTATTTCTTCAGCGTGTATTTTCTCATTTTGTCTGTCGTAGTTGAAGTGTACCTATGATGAAGATTACAGGCCTCTCTCATCTTTTTAAGTGGGAGAACTTGCACAATTGGTGGCTGACTAAATACTTTTTTGCCCCACTGTAGGTGGCATTTTTTGAAAATACATTTTACCATTTGGTAAATTTCGAACTTCCTTCCTATCGCAACCCTGTTCATCTCTCCAGACCTGGATGGTTACGGTATTTATGTCTGACCTTAGAGTTATTTACAGCTGGACCGTGTAGATACAGTAAACAGTGACTAGAGTGCTGTGTGTGGAGGCAGAACCTGTGGTTAGTGGGTTTGTATAATAAAGGGTAAACAGAGAGACAGACGGATTCATGTCTCTATTAAATCCCAGTCAATATTACTGAGTGCGAAGCAGTCCATGAGCAAACATGCAATAATAAAGGAACAGCAAAAGGCTTTGATGTAGATGGCATATTCACTCTTAGACAAAAGGATTCCAAAAGGGTTCTTTGCTAAGGGATAGGGTTCTGCCAATAACCATTTTCATCTGAAGAACCCTTTTTCGAAGACGAGGGTTCTTTGTAAGGCAAAGGCTTCTACCTAAAACCTTTTGCCATCCTTCTAAGAAAGGTTTCTACCTAAAACCTTTTTACCATCCTTCTAAGAAAGGTTTCTACCTAAAACCTTTTGCCATCCTTCTAAGAAAGGTTTCTACCTAAAACCTTTTTACCATCCTTCTAAGAAAGGGGTCTACCTAAAATCTTTTTACCATCCATCTAAGAAAGGGTTCTTTGATGGTTCTTTGGAAGTCAAGAAGGGTTCTAGATGAATAAGCTATTTTATAGTATTTTTGTATTTCTATTAAATAGTGAAATAAAACTTTTGTGAGTGCAATATTTAAAGTTAAATTMAAATAGTTTTTTGTTGATGTTGTTTTGTGTCTTCTCACTATTGTTGATTGTTTATTTAACTTAATGTGGCTGTTTAAATAAAGTCCCTTTGAATTTAATTGAATAGTGCCTGAGCATTACTGTTTACCTAAATATCTATATCTATATGGAAATTGTACCTATATGGGAATATTTGTACATGTACAGCAAAAACAGGTTTTTAGAATCTTTTGCAAATGTATTAAAAATAAAAAACTGAAATATCACATTTACATAAGTATTCAGACACTTTACTCAAAACGTTGTTGAAGCACCTTTTGCAGCGATTTCAGCCTCGATTCTTCTTGGGTATGATGCTACAAGCCTGGCACACCTGTACTTGGGGAGTTTCTCCCGCTCTTCTCTGCAGATCCTATCAAGCTCTGTCAGGTTGGATGGGGAGTGTCGCTGCACAGCTATTTTCAGGTCTCTCCAGAGATGTTCGATTGGGTTCAAGTCTGGCCTCTGGCTGGGCCACTCAAGGACATTTAGAGACTTGTTCCTAAGCCACTCCGGTGTTGTCTTCACTGTGTGCTTAGGGTCGTTGTCCTGTTGGAAGGTAAACTGTCACCCCAGTCTGAGGTCCTGAGCACTCTGGAGCAGGTTTTCATCAAGGATCACTCTGTACTTTTCTCTGTTCATCTTTCCCTCCATCCTGACTAGTCTCCCAGTCCCTGCCGCTGAAAAACATCCCCACACCATGATGCTACCACCACCATGTTTCACCAAAGGATGTTGCCAGGTTTCCTCCAGACGTGACGCGAGTTCAATCTTGGTTTTATCAGACCAGAGAATCTTGTATCTCATGGTCTGAGACTTTTTAGGTTCCTTTTGCAAACTCCAAGCGGGCTGAGGAGTGGCTTCCAAATGGCCACCCTACCATAAAGGCCTGATTGCGGGAGTGCTGCAGACATGGTTTTCCTTCTAGAAGGTTCTACCAATCTCCACAGAGGAACTCTGGAGCTCTGTCAGAGTGACCATTGTGTACTTAGTAACCTCCCTGACCAAGGACCTTCTTCCCYGATTGCTCAGTTTGGCCAGGGGGCCAGCTCCAGGAAGAGTCTTGATGGTTTGCCAGGCATAATGGGATCCATGTCATCCAAAACGTTGATTCAAGTTTGGCAAAAATCATCTGGATGCACCTGGATGATCATCAAGACTTTTGGAAGAATGTTCTATGGACAGATGATTCAAAAGTATACCTTTTTGGATGAGATGGGTCCCATTATGCCTGGCGAAAACCAAACACTGCATTCCACAATAAGAACCTCATACCAATGGTCAAGCATGGTGGTGTTAGTGTGATGGTTTGGGGATGCTTTGGTGCCTCAGGATCTGGACAACGTACCTTAACAGAAGGAACCAGGAATTCTGCTCCATTTCAGAGAATTCCACAGGAGAATGTCATCTAGCTGTGAGCTGAAGCTGAAGCGCAGCTGAGTCATGCAGCAAGGAAATTATGCAGAACACAACCTGATGTTTTGGAATGGCCTAGTCAAAGTCCAGACCTAATCCCAATTGAGATGCTGTGCCAGGACTTGAAATGAGCAGTTCATGCTTGAAACCCAAAAAAATATCTGAGTAGGAAGAGTGGGCCAAAATTCCTCCACATTGAGGTGAGAGACTGATTGCGTTTGGTTGCAGTCATTGCAGCTAAAAGTGGCACAACCAGGTATTGGGTGTAAAGGAGCAATTACTTTTTCACACAGAGGAATTGGGTGTTGCATAACTTTTTTAATTAAATAAATAAAATAAGTATCAATTTATTTTGTTATTTGTAAACGCAGGCTCCCTTTTTCTAAAATTGGGTTTTGGTTGAAGATCTGATAACATTCAGTATCAAAACTATGCAAAAATATAGAAAGTCAGAAAGGCGGCAAATACTTTTTCATGGCACTGTAAGTGTTTTCTTGACAGGTTCAATGTGAACAGTGTCTTATGAGCCCACTTTGCCTTAGCCACTGTTGATAGATCATGAGTTTCGACAGGGTCAGAGAACCTATACCCGGCCTCATTGGCCATGTACCATCCAGCCTTCTCCCAGGACCCGTATAGTACAGACAGAGTTGATCAGATTTACAGTAAACCATAATCAACTTGAAAACACCCCTGTGTGTCAACAGAAAACACAGTGGGAAAAATGTGTGTGGGCAAAACAGGGCGTGGGTAGTTGGGTAGGTGTGTGTGAGTGTGTTCTGGCTACAGGTAGGGTGGATAGGTACATTTGCATCACCTGACTCCAGCAACATTACATGATCCTGAATAAATATTTGCTGATTGAGAGGAGACTGTGACTGAGCAGTATCGACATTTTCGGATTTACCAAGAAGTCTGGACAGTCATTTGTTTAATAGGAAAGTGTCCCGTTCACTTCTGATCCGTGGTGTTTGATAAGTGGCAGAACTATGGAGTATCCTCTGGTGTGGGTTCTCATCCTGGTGCTGCTCAACTTCACTACAGGTAAAGTGTTCTGGAAATATATTGATGCCTATTTGTGCTTTATGGTACAAACACTTGATTAAATAAGTAACAGGTTGTTCAAATGTCTCTGTTTGGTTGATGCCACATTCAGTCAAACAGTATCAAGTCAGAAAGGTGGAGAATTTCTATTTATCTGCCATTGACAACAATGTCGTAGAGTAGACATTAGAAATAGATAGTAGGTCATGTTGTAAATTGTGGTTCAACTTGAAGGCAATAATTTAAACAAAAGCTTGTATTTCTGTTAAAGTGCCAAGTCTAAAGATTTGATTAATCTCAATTAAAATTTTTAAAGAACTTTAAAGACTTTTGTACTGATTAATAATATCTCAAAACATGAACTAAACTTCATCAATCCATCCTCTTCTAGGTGTCTCTGGCCAGGTGGTTGGTTCCCTCTATGAACCCCTTAGCTGTGGCAGTAATGTCACACTGAACCTAGTTTCTCAAAGCCACATCAACATAGGGACCTGGTCATATGAAACTACAATCATCGTACTTTTCTTCCTGGTGGCATTAGTGTGAGTACAAGTTATCGAGGCAGAGTCTCATTCAACAGCTCCTCCTCAGAGCTGTCCATAAGCTCTCTCCAACTCAACGACTCAGACGATATTACCGTGCAGGAATGGAGCCAGCCCTGACAGCTGTGGTGACTTTGTCTGTCCAGGGTAAGGAACTGTCTGTTTATCTTTCTATGATTGTAGACTCTCACTCACTGGCACACATCGTCACTTATGCGCACACATGCTCACCCGCACACTTACCTACCATTCACATACTTTATTGCAAGCAGGTTCACATGCAAACATACTTGCACATCAGAGGAGGCTGTTGAGGGAAGGACAGCTAATAATAATGGCTGGAATTGAGTGTAATGGAGTGAATTGAATGGTATCAAACACATGAAAACCATGTTTTGATACCATTCCATTTACTCCATTCCAGACATTATTATGAGCCGTCCTCCCCTCACCAGCCTCCACTGATGGGCATACATTATCTATCAGTGATTCATCTCTGTCACAATAATAAAAGTCATTTTCCTGACATGGAAAGCTAACACTTAAATGTGTCAATGTTTTCTGAACCTATAGCGAAGTTGGCCWACATAATACCTTTGAAAAGAATGAACCTGAACAGATCACAGAGCAAACTGTTCTTTTCAAGACATACACAATACTTTTTATGTGTGTGCAAAGAGACTAAGGGCTCTACAAGGCTCAATCCTGAAACTTAGTCTCCATGATAAGTAAACAAAATAGCATATTTAGATTGATTTCCAAAACAAGTTTTACAGTGTGAAAGCAATATCAACTATATGGTTGTAATTCAGTAAGACACAAAAAAAACTTTCTTGAGACACATCCATCTTATCTTGACTGCCATCTACTCTCTCACCCACAGAGCCCATTTCAAACGTGACTCTAAGGGCCAAYGCCACTGATCTAGTGGAATTAAACGACACTGCAATTTTCACCTGCTCTGTCTCCTCTGGCACCTCCCTCTCCTACCGCTGGCTGAATGGCAGCTCAGAGGTCACAGCCAGTGACAGAGTTTGGCTTGGTGTTGGGTACAACACTCTTACCATAGTCAGTGTGACACGATACGATGAAGGGCCTTTCAGATGTGAGGTCATCAATGGAATCAGCGATGGCACCAGCCAGCCCATTGGCCTCAATGTTAGATGTGAGTATCAGAGTATGCAGTRTACTGTACATTAATCATACACAACAGACATGGATTGTACCTTGTCATTGACATCCAGCATTCCATGTAATGATGTAATATGCCTATTTTCATCTCAAACCATTCCTCTGTGATCACATGATCCAGGTCATTATTTGGAGAGATCATTAGTAGACTGTATTTAGTAGAGCAGGACATAAACATATTCTAGGTAATGTTTACCCAACACTTCATTGTTATTTGTTCCTCCCATAGATGGCCCAAGTAACCTCACCATGATGGTAGTTCCTGAGATGACCGTAGGACATACAGCCTACAAGACGGGCTCTGTCATCACTCTGTCCTGCTCCGCTCAGTCCAAACCCACTGAGTCCTTCAAGTGGAGGTTTAATGGGACGTTCCTCAATGAGCAAAGCCCGAAGCTCAGCCTGCAGAACACCAGAGAGAACCAGACAGGAAGTTACACCTGCTTAGCCTACAACAATGTCACACTCCGATACGCCACCATGAGCACAATGATAAAGATTGTGGGTAAGGCAACATTCATCGTTACGAAATGTCATATAGTTGGTAGTGAATATTTGATTATTGATGGTTATGAATACAATGTTATATCATGGTATTTTTTACCACCAATCGAGTGAAGTTCTCCTCTTCTTTTTACCATAGAGCCGATATCAGCGGTGTCGTTGAACCGTGATGGGAATCTACCGATACTGGATCAGTCCTTCACTCTGCGGTGTGAGGTGACTGGACCTGTAGACTACATTCACTGGCTGATGAACGGCCAGCTCATCTCCCTAAACAACAGAACATTCTTCTCTACGGACAACAACACAATGGTTATCAACCCAATCCAGTTTTCTGACAATGGAGATTATCTCTGTGAGGCCTTTAATGCTGTTAGCAACCTGACCAGCATGACATACAAGCTTGTGGTGAACTGTGAGTATTACAAGAGCTGGTAGTCTTTGTCTGATAAAACCAATTCAATGGCCTTGTAGTTAAGAGTGTCCACCCTGAGATTAGAAGGTTGGGAGCTTGAAGTGGTGTAAAGTCCTTAAGTAAAATACTTTAAAGTACTACTTAAGTAGTTTTTGGGGGTATCTGTACTTTACTATACCATTTATATTTTGGACAACCTTTACTCCACTACATTCCTAAATAAAATGATGTACTTTTTAYTCCTTACATTTTCCCTGACCCCAAGAGTACTTGTTACATTCTGAATGCTTAGCAGGACAGAAAAATGGTCCAATTAACGCACTTATCAAGAGAACATGCCTGGTCATCCCTACTGCCTCTGATTAGGCGGACTCACTAAACACAAATGCTTGATTTGTATATGATGTTTGAGTGTTACCCTGGCTATCCGTAAAATTTTAAAAACAAGAAAATTATGCAGTCAAATTTGTTTAATATAAGGAAATTGAAATGATTTATACTTTAACTTTAACTTTTGATACTTAAGTATATTTTAGGAATTACATTTACTTTGATACTTAAGTAGATTTAAAACCAAATACTTTTAGACCTTTACTCAAGTCGTTTTTTACTGGCTGACTTTCACTTTTACTTGAGTCATGTTTTATGAAGGTATCTTTACTTTAACTCAAGTATGACAATTGGGTACTTTTTCCACCACTGGGAGCTTGATCCCTGGATGAGTCATACCAGCGACTGTAAAAATAGGACCCAATATGTCTTTACTTGGCGCTCAGCATTAAGGAGATAGATTGGGGGTAAAGGCCTGTGATAGACTAGCATCCTGTCCAGGGGATGTACTTGTAAATCAAGCTGCAACACGCTACAGAAATAGGAGATACTGAAGGCTCCTGCTCCTATGAGCTGTTCCGACTTGCACAAGCCAAGGATTGTGGAAGACTACTTATTTACTAAACTTTGTCAAAATAGTAAAACCATAAGATTAACCATACTGTCTTGTGTTTATTAATAGTTGGACCAGAGAGACCTGCTGTAACTAGTCCGGATATAGCAATGACAGGACACAYCGTGACCTTCAACTGCTCWGCCTCCTCTCAGCCTCCCAGCCAGTTCAGCTGGTTCTTCAATGGCTCCCAGGTAGCGACTGGCTCAGTGTACAAGACTGGCCCACTGACCTTAGCCAGTAATGGGGAGTACACCTGTGTGGCCTTCAACAACCTCACTGGCAGAAACAGAACTGTCTCCAAGATGCTCATTGTTGTTGGTAAGACGGAAGAGACATCTAAACTGTTTAACTTGTAGATATAGGCCATTCAACATGCAGTGGTTGAAGTCAATATCTTGTGATACTCTGACGTTTTCTTCACAGATCCAGTCACTATGACCATGGTGAAAGCCATGGGATCCCAGCCAATACTGAACCAGACATTCTCTCTGACCTGTGAGACCACTGGAACCATTTACTCCATTAATTGGATGAGGAACGGCTGGCTTCTGTATGCTGACAACAGAACAGACTTCTCTATGAACAACAATACGCTGACCTTCAACTCCGTCCAGCATTCTGACAAYGGAGACTATCAGTGTTCTGCCTCTAACCCCCTCAGCAACATGACCAGCCCAGAATACAGACTGATCGTCAACTGTGAGTGGTTATTATGGCACAAAACCAAACTTGATATCTGCCAATTTAATTCTAATTTTGACCTATAATGAAGGCTAGWTGGAATTCATAGTAATGGAGTTGGGGTAAGTTTTGATCCCACTTCTGACACCAATGTAATAAAGCCAAGGGGATGGTTGGGTAGTAATGGGGTCAGACCAAGGCAAATGCACTAATGGCAGTTCCAATAGCTAATCTCTATCAATATCTTCATTACCTCGTGTTTCCAGATGGTCCAGAGAGACCTGTTGTCATGAGTCCGAATATAGCAATGACAGGACACATCGTGACCTTCAACTGCTCTGCCTCCTCTCAGCCTCCCAGCCAGTTCAGCTGGTTATGACAGGACACACGTGACCTTCAACTGCTCTGCCTCCTCTCAGCCTCCAGCCAGTTCAGCTGGTTTTTCAATGGCTCCCAGGTGGCGACTGGCTCAGGTATGAGACTGGCCCACTGACCTTAGCCAGTCAT
>NW_019957536.1:88202-116863 GCF_002910315.2 Salvelinus sp. IW2-2015 | reverse complement strand
CTTCAACGGCTCCAGGTTAGCGACGGATCAGGTGTACAAGACTGGCCCTGACCTTAGCCAGTCATGGGGAGTACACTGTGTGGCTTTAAAACGCTCACTGTCAAACAGACTGTCTCCAAGATGCTCCCGTCATTGGTGAGTCAGTAACTGCTACTTAAAATAAGGGAAAAATTCCTTCTTTGTTTTTTGTGGTGTCATGTTTGGTTTTGAGACAGTGATAATGGTGCTGTTGAACTACACTATAATTAGATGGAAGTTCAGATATAAGTTGCTGGAAAACATTTGATCTATCTTCCACAGCACTGGTGACCATGACCATTTGTGCAAGAGTCATTGGAGTCAACCAATACTTGAAGAGAGATTTCTCTCTGTGCGACACAGCTGAACGGGTTTAACTCCATCACTGGAATGAAGACGGCTGGCTCTGTATGCTCGACAACAGAACAGCACTTCTCTATGACAACAATTACCTACAATTTTCAACTCGGTCCAGGCATTCTGCACAACGGAGATTATCAGTGTTTCTGCTTCCCACCCTCAGCAACATGACAGCCAAAACTATGACTGATGTGAACTTGTGAGTAATACTCTTAAAAATGGGTGTTCAAATGGTTGCTGCTGTCCCATAGGGAACCCTTTTTGTTCCAGGTAGAACTCTTTTTGGTTCATGTATACCTCTTGGCAACGGTGCAACATGGAGGCAAAGGTTCTAACCTGGACAAAAGGGGTTGTTTCAAGGGTTATTCGGTGGGGAAGCACAAGAACTCTTTTTTGGTTTGATAAACTACGCTCTTCGGAAAAAAGGTGCTAACAAAGTGTATAAAGTTCACTTTCCACGGTTAGGGTTGGATTTGAGACTTCTAATAATCTTGTGTAAGTCAATGTAATGTTTAAGATCCAACTTCTAACATCATTTAAATGTTTTGATGACCTTGACTTTTGGCCAATAACTCTATTGAAGTGACCAGTCAGCATGTTGGGTCTGCTGATTGTCTTTGTTTATTAATGTGGACCAGAGAGACCTGCTGTATTACGGACGATTAGAGACACGGAACACGTGACCTTCAACTGCTCGGCCTCCTCTCAGCCTCCCAGCCAGTTCATGGTTCTTCAATGGCTCCCAGGTGGCGCTGGCTCAGGTGAGACTGGCCCACTGACCTTAGCCAGTATGGGAGTACACCTGTGTGGCCTTCAACAATCACTGGCAGAAACAGAACTGTCTCCAGGATGCTCAGTTTTTGGTAAGACGGAAGAGACATCTAAACTGTTTAATTGTACTGTAGATATAGGCTTTCAACATGCAGTGTGTATGAGTCAATATCTGTGATATGACGTTTTCTTCACAGATCCAGTACCTATGCATGGTGAAAGCATGGGATCCAGCCAATACTGAACCAGACATTCTCTGACCTGTGAACTCTGGAACAATTTTACTCATTCTGGATGAGGACGGCTGCTCTCTGTATGCTGACAACAGAACAGACTTCTCTATGAACAACAATACGCTGACCTTAACTCCGTCCAGCATTCTGACAGGAGACTATCAGTGTTCTGCCTCTAACCCCTCAGCAACATGACCAGCCCAGAATACAGTTGATCGTCAACTGTGAGTGTTTTATGGCAAAACCAAACTTATCTGCAATTAATTCTAATTTGACTCTATATGAAGGCAAGATGGAATTCATAGTAATGGAGTTGGGGTAAGTTTGGATCCACTTCTGACACCAATGTAATAAAGCAAGGGGATGGTTGGGTATGTGGGGTCAGACAAGCAAATGCACTAATGGCAGTTCCAATAGTAATTCTCTATCTATCTTCATTATTGTGTTTCAGATGGTCAGAGAGACCTGTTTTCATGAGTCCGAATATAGCAATGACAGGACACATCGTGACCTTCAACTGCTCTGCCTCCTCTCAGCTCCCAGCCAGTTCAGCTGGTTTTCAAGGCTCCCAGGTGCGACTGGCTCAGGTATGAGACTGGCCCACTGACCTTAGCCAGTCATGGGGAGTACACCTGTGTGGCCTTACAACGTCACTGAGAAACAGCACTGTCTCCAAGTGCTCACGTCTTGGTGAGTCAGTAACTGCTACTTAATATCAAGGGACTATAATTCTTTAATTTGTTTTGTGTTCTGTTGGTTTTAGACAGTATTGTGCTGTTGAACTACAGTATAATTAGATGAAGTTGAGATATATAAGTTGAAAAACTTTACTCTTTTCCACAGCACCTGTGACCATGACCATTGTGAAAGTCATTGGTCCAACCATACTGAATGAGAGATTCTTCTGACCTTGCACGCTGGAACGGTTTACTCCATTCATGGATGGGAAGGCTGGCTCTCTGTATGCTGACAACAGAACAGACTTCTCTATGAACAACAATCACTGACATTCAACTCCGTCCAGCATTCTGACAGAGACTATCAGTGTTCTGCTTCAACCCCTAGAACATGACCAGCCCAAACTATAGACTGATCGTGAACTGTGAGTTACTCTTTAGAAAAATGGTTCCAAATGGGTTTGCTGCTGCCATAGGAGAACCCTTTTTGGTTCAGGTAGAACTCTTTTTGTTCCATGTATAACCCTCTGTGGAAAGGGTGCAACATGGAAGCCAAAACGGTTTACCTGGAACAAAAGGGTTTTTCAAAGGGTTATTCTGTGGGGACAGCCAAGAACCCTTTTTTGGTTCTAGATACTACGCTCTTAAAGGTGCACAAGTGCTATAAGTTCAACTTTAACCCCACGGCTTAAGGTGGAATCTTTGAGAACTTCCTTAATAAATATTGTAGTAAAGTAATGTAAATGTTTAGATCACTCTTAACATCATTAATATTTTGATGACCCTTGACCTTCTGGCCAATAACCTCTATTGAGTGACAGTCAGATGTTGGGTCTAGCTGATTGTCTTTTGTATTATAGATGGACCAGAGATGCCTGTTATAACGGGACCAGCATAAGGAGAACACGGACACAACTTGACCTTAAACTGCTCGCTCCTCTTCAGCCTCGCCAGTTTCAGTGGTTTTCAAGGCTCCCAGGTGGGTCGTGGTGAGATGCCCACTGACCTTAGCCAGTCATGGGGAGTACACCTGTGTGGCCTTCAACAACATCAATGGCAGGAACAGCTTGCTTCCAAGATGCTCACCGTCATTGGTAGACAGACTTCAGATTTCTCTTTGTTTTGTGTTCATTTACAATCTGATAAGAATTACATAAACATACTATTATACAAAAGAGCCCAAACATTTCAAATCTTTACTCGTGGATGTACAGCAAAATACATCCATTCAGTACAGTGCAGTGTTCACTTATACCTTGAGCTCTCACCCCTCCTTCCACAAAGATGTACTTTTCCATCAGTCAGGATTTATCTGTGCTCCTCCGTGCATATCATCAGCCAGGATTTATCTGTGCTCCTCCGTGCATACATCAGCCAGGATTTATCTGTGCTCCTCCGTGCATATCATCAGCCAGGATTTAGCTGGCTCCTCGTGCATATCATCAGCCAGGATTTATCTGTGCTCCTCCGGTGCATATCATTGCCAGGATTTATTCTTGCTCCTCCGTGCATACTCATCACCCGGATTTATCTGTGTTCCGTGCATATATAGGCAGATTTAGCTGTGCTCCTCCGTGCATATATCAGCCAGGATTTATCTGTGCTCTCCGTGCATATCATCAGCCAGGATTTATCTGTGCTCTCCGTGCATATCACAGTCAGTGATTTATCTGTGCTCCTCCGTGCATTCATAAGCCGGATTATCTATCATCCTCCGTGCATATCATCAGTCAGGATTTATCTGTGCTCCTCCGTGCATATCATCAGTCCAGGATTTATCTGTGCCTCCGGTGCATTATCATCAGTCAGGATTTAATCTGTGCTCCTCCGTGCATATATCAGCAAGGATTATTGTGTTCCAATGCATATCATCAGTCAGGATTTATCTGTGCTTCTCGTGCATATCATCAGCAGGATTTATCTCTGTGCTCCCTCCATGCATATCATCAGTTAGGATTTATTGTGCTCCTCCTGTGCATATCATCAGCCAGGATTTATCTTTGCTCCTCGTGATATCATCAGCAGATGTATTGTGTCCCTGTGCATATATCAGCCGGATTTATCTGTGCTCCTGTGATATCATCAGTCAGGATTTATCTGTGCTCTCCGTTGCATACATCAGCCAGGATTTATCTGTAGTCTCGTGCATATCATCAGCCAGGATTTTATCTGTGCTCCTCCGTGCTATATCATAGGATTTATTGTGTCTCGTCAATATCAGTCAGGATTTGATCTGTGCTCCTCCGTGCACTATCATCAGCCAGGATTATCTGTTCTCCGTGCATATATAAGGCTTATCGTGAGCTCATCCGTTGCATATCATCAGTCAGGATTTATCTGTGCTCCTCCGTGCATATCATAGGGACTGTCCATCAGTGCAGGAGAGCCTTGGGAGATACATTCCTACTGTCACTGCAGTCCACTATAAATTAAACTCTTCTCATACACAGAGTTTGACCTAAATACTTTTAATCTCTAAAGATATAAAATCATACTAAGAGAGTCATGATAATAAACAGGAAATATATAAAACAGTAATATAAAAAGTATTTTCAATCCATCAGATGTACACCATTTGTTTTTATATATATATAACTCAGCAAAAATAGAAACGTCCTCTCACTGTCAACTGCGTTATTTTCAGCAAACTTAACATGTGTAAATATTTGTATGAACATAACAAGATTCAACAACTGAGACATAAACTGAACAAGTTCCACAGACGCTGTGAACAAAATAACGAAATGAATAATGTTTTCTGAACAAGGGGGGTCAAAGTACAGTCAGTATCTGGTGTGGCACCAGCTGCATTAAGTTGAGTGATTCCTCCTCATGGACTGCACAAGATTTGCCAGTTTTGCTGTGAGATGTTACCCACTCTTCCACCAAGGCACCTGCAAGTTTAGGACATTTCTGGGGAATCGCCTAGCTCATCTCCGATCAAACAGGTCCCAGACATGCTCAATGGATTGAGATCGGGCACTTTGCTGGCCATGGCAGAACACTGACATTCCTGTTTGCAGGAAAATCACGCACAGAACAGCAGTATGGCTGGTGGCATTTGTCATGCTGGAGGGTCATGTCAGGATGAGGCCTGTGGAAGGGTACACATGATGAGGATGTCTTCCTCTGTAACGGCACAGCATTGAGATGGCTGCAATGACAACAAGCTCAGTCCGATGATGCTGTGACACACCGCCCAGACCATGACGGACCCACCTCAAATCGATCCTCCAGAGTAAGGCCTTGGTGTATGCTCATTCCTTTGAAGATAAACGCGAATCCGAACAGTACCTTTAGTGAGAACACCGTACTCATCAATGAAGAGCACTTTTTGCCAGTCTGTCTGGTCAGCGACGGTGGATTTTGTGGCCTAGGCGACATTGTTGCGATATGTCTGGTGAGGACCTGCCTTACAACAGGCTCACAAGCTCAGTCCAGCTCTCTCAGCCTATTGTGGACAGTCTGAGCCGAGATGGAGGGATTGTGCTTTCCTGGTGTAACTCAGGCAGTTGTTGTTGCCATCCTGTACCTGTCCCGCAGTGTGATGTTCGATGTACCGACCTGTGCTGGTGTTGTTACACGTGGTCTGCCACTGCGAGGGTTGATCAGCTGTCCGTCCTTCTCCCTGAGGTGGTCTTAGGCGTCTCACAGTAAGACATTGCAATGTATTGCCCTGGCCACATCTGCAGTCCTCATGCTCCTTGCAGCATGCCTAAGGCACGTTCACGCTGAGATGAGCAGGGACCCTGGGCATCTTTCTTTGGTGTTTTTTCAGAGTCGTAGAAAGGCTCTTTAGTGTCCTAAGTTTTTCACAACTGTGACCTTAATTGCCTACTGTCTGTAAGCTGTTAGTGTCTTAATGACTGTTCCACAGGTGCATGTTTCTTTAATTGTTCATGGTTCATTGAACAAGCATGGGAAACGTGTTTAAACCCTTTACAATGAAGATTGTGAAGTTATTTATTTTGAAAGACAGGGTCCTGAAAAGGACGTTTCTTTTTTTTTGCTGAGTTTAACAACACACTATATAATATTTTGTTTTATGTATCCAACTTTTTGTGTGGGAACTAACCATTTGATCAAATGACAAATCTTGATACTGTACATAAGCAATACACTTCCTCTGTCCACAGAGGCTATAACGTCAGTGATGGTGAAACGAAACAAATACCAAATATCATCTGACAACCTAACCTGACCTGTGATGTCACCGGGCGTTATGACCATCTACTGGATGAAGGACACTGTCCTCTGGTCCTGAACAACACTTGACTCTGAATCACCATCTCTAACATCTCTGCACTTCAGTCCAGTCAAGGTGTCTAACGATGGAAACTATCAGTGCGTTGCCACAACTCTTTGGGTCACACATCAGCCCTAAATACAGCTACTGGTGAACTGTAAGTACTGGTGTTTTAGTAATATTTAATATGCACGTTTATATAATGTAGAAAAGTCAGAAACCACCACTGGTATGATGGTTAGTGCTATCTGGGATACTTGGAATGTCCTCAGCCTAAACCTGACATTAACTGTTTTAAATTTCAACCTCAATGGATCGAGTTGGATGTCCCAAGTATTTTTTAGTACATTTCCCATTATGACCCTCCCCCTCTCTCCGTAGATGGCCTCTGAGTGTGAACGTCTCTGGCCCAGTCTCAGTGGTGATTGCTAGTAATCACAGTCACGCTGAAGTGCTCTGCCGACTCCGGCAACAGCGAGTACGGGTGGATATTCAACAACCAATCAGTGCTTGGGACTGGTCCTTTGATGGCTGTTATCGCCTCCTTGGAGATACAGGGGACTACACTTGTGTGGCAAGACCCTGTGACCAACATCTCAATGTCCAAGACCATTAGTCTGGATGTCACTGGTAAGTGGGTGGCTGTTGCAGTAAGACTAGGTGGGACGTACTGAGTAATTAAATGTCACAAAGTTGTTTTATTATGTAGAATTTTTTGGTTCTAGTTTGCGTACGTGTTTGTGCAAGGATCATTTTCATACATCATGGAAATGCAATACAGAATATTTGAACTGGGGGGTACAGACAGTAATAAAAACAAATCAGTTTTTCAAAAACGTACTCATCTCTTGCTTTGTCCTCCTCTCCCATTCTTCGTCCCTCCTCTCTTTTTTGTCCCTCCTCCCATTATCTTCGTCCCCTCCTCTCTTTCTTTGTCCCCTCCTCTCCCAATCTCTTTGTTCCCTTCTCTCTTTCTTCTTTCTCTCCAGGCCACTCGCCTGCCCTCCATTCCTGTCCAGAGTTGGTCTGATGCTGACGGCCCTGCTAGCCCTCTCTCTCTGCTCTGATCAACCACTGAGACACAAAGTAAGCACACTGCATGTTTGTCTTGCTGGCTGGACCCAATCACTCCTTTCCTCTACCCTCACTGGATGACTCCCTCACTGCTTGAAAAGGACTGGATAGAAATAAGTGGTTTGTTTTGATATTGTAATTGCCCTTTGCCATATAGGGCTGGGTTTGTATGCTCAGCCTTCCCAATGCTTTTACATGGTGAGGAGAGAGTCAACAAGAGTCAGAAGGGGAGGGGTCTATCCCTTAGAATAGAACCACCTCGACAGTGTGTTTATGTCAATCATTCTATAAACAAATCTTGTTAAAAATGGTCTTCAACAAGGTAAATGAAAGGGCAAACATCCACTGCTCAGCAGCAGCAGCAGCAGTTTCTGTTTCTAAAAGTTCTTAGTATTCATGCCTTGTGTGGATTGTTGCCTTGGAGTCCATTCACTAAGTCCTTTCTGTTTGTTCTGTGTTGATATGTATGTAAACTCTGTTATTTAAGGTAAATTCAGGTGTATTTAATTGTAAATACTTTAAAGGTAACATTTCAATTGATAGTACAGTTAACTGGTGTTTATGTAAAATATGGCTTTGTTTTTTGCATAAGCTTGTAATTCTCGGAGGAGATGAAGGTTGTGGCTCTTGTTTATGTTTTATATTCCTCTTCAGTAATTATTGTCTTAATAGTGTTTTGTCTTTTCCACTGTCTACTGATGTGCAATCTTGGTTGATTTCTTTATCGCGAGAAGGCTGTGAAGAATGTGGATCTTGGTCCTGACGCAGGTCTAAGTCACTGAATCGCAGGCGTAGAGGCTTACACCACAGACACGCTTTCGATCCCGGGAAGTATCACAAACCGACCGTGATTGGTAGTCCTAGGGGCGCAAGACATATTGCCCAAACGTTCGAAATGGGTTAGGGAGGTTTTGCCGGAGGGGGGCGGGGGGGGGGGGGCTTTACTTGCGCTCTCGGCGTCTTAGCAACTCTTGTGGCGGGCCGGGTGCCTGCAGTCTGAACTGGTTGTCAGGTGAACGTGTTTCCCCAGACTTGTGCAGCTCGGCTTCCTTGTTAAGCAGTTAAGAAGTGCGGTCTGGCGGGTCATGGTTTTTCGGAGACGATGATCGAACGTACCCTCCCGAGCCGTTGGCGGAATTGCAGCGTGAGAAAAGTCGAAAATCGGGTAGAAAGGGGTAAAACACAGAAATAATGTGGATCTAATGAGTAGCAACAGAGGGATTGTAGAGTTGCATATCACGCAAAAGGAAATATAAAATGTAATGATAAATGCTAAATAATACATGGAATGCACCCACAACATAAAAAAAAACTGTATGACAAAGAGTTATAATTATATTAAATATATATTTTTTTTAACTAGTCATATTCTCTTAGAGAGCAACATGAGATTACGAAACATGTTTACAAGGTTTATAAAGTAGTTATTAAAGGTCTAACTTTTAAATTTGGAATACTCATGAATTTTTGGCCGTTGATCAACCCTTTGAACATCTCTACATTTCCATGATCTTCTGGCATTTTCCAATATTTCTGGATCCCTTCCTTAGGCACATTGCCAACAACTGGATGCGTAAAGTCAGAGGGATGGGAGAGAGATACACAGTAGTGACCACAAAGCAAACTGCTGTGTTAAGTCTGAGTACATTCATTTTCTGCCATATTGGACATCCAAAAACATTACTATCATGGGTTGTCAGAAAACAGAGGACCAAGCAGGCTAGGCTTGTATCCACTTACTGACAAATGCATCTGAGTTCCTATATCACCCTTACAGTCACACAGTCCCTGTCATGTGTCTGGGGGGTTGTCTGGTCTCCTACATCTCCTGGTTCTCTCACTTACTGTAAGTTTGACTGACACCGGAACGCTGTACATCAGTTTCAGGAATCCTTGTAGAGAGGAAAGGTGAAGAAGAAGAGGAAAGGTTGATCCCAGACAATGGATATGTACAGTGATTTGAAAGTATTCAGACCCCTTGATTATTTTTAACATTTTGTTTTTACGTACAGCATATTCTTAGAAAAACTTGATAAAATATTTTTCCCCTCAATTTACACAACAATACCCCATAATTGACAAAATGTTTATTTTTATTTTTGGCCAAATGTATTAAAAAAATACAAGAAATTCACATTTACATAAGTTAATTCAACATTTACTCAGTCATTTGTTATACACATTTGCAGTAGTTACCAGCCTTGAGTTTCTTGGTTTGACGCTACCAAGGTTGGCACACTGTACTTGGCGGGTTTCTCCTCCCATTCTTTGTCTGCCGAGATCCTTCAAGCGCTGTCAGGTTGATGGGGAGGGCACTGCCACAGTATTTTCAGTCTCTCACGAGATGATTATCGGTTCAGTCCGGGCATTCAACGACATTCAGCAGACTTGTCCCAAGCCTTCTGCGTTATCTTGGCTGTGTGCTTAGGCGGTGTCCTGTTGGAACGTAAACTTTTCCGCCCCAGTCTAAGGTCCTGAGACTCTGGAGCAGGTCTTCATCAAGCGATCTTCTGCTGATAAGTTCATCCCTGCACTGGGGGAGTACACCTGTGTGGCCTTCAACAACATCAATGGCAGGAACAGCACTGCTTCCAAGATGCTCACCGTCATTGGTAAGACAGACTTCAGATTCTTTGCTTTGTTGTGTTCATTTACAATCTGATAAGAATTACAATAAACATACTTATTATACAAAAGAGCCCAAACATTTCAAATCTTTACTCAGTGAAGATGTACAGCAAAATACATCCATTCAGTACAGTGCAGTGTTCACTTATACCTTGAGCTCTCACCCCCTCCTTCCACAAAGATGTACTTTTCCATCAGTCAGGATTTATCTGTGCTCCTCCGTGCATATCATCAGCCAGGATTTATCTGTGCTCCTCCGTGCATATCATCAGNCGTGACCTTCAACTGCTCTGCCTCCTCTCAGCCTCCCAGCCAGTTCAGCTGGTTCTTCAACGGCTCCCAGGTAGCGACTGGCTCAGTGTACAAGACTGGCCCACTGACCTTAGCCAGTCATGGGGAGTACACCTGTGTGGCCTTTAACAACGTCACTGTCAGAAACAGCACTGTCTCCAAGATGCTCACCGTCATTGGTGAGTCAGTAACTGCTACTTAAAATCAAGGGACTAAAACTTCCTTTACTTTGTTTGTGTTCATTTGGTTTTAGACAGTATATGTGCTGTTGAACATACAGTATAATTAGATGGAAGTTGAGATATAAAGTGCTGAAAAACCATTTGACCTACTTTCCACAGCACCTGTGACCATGACCATTGTGAAAGTCATTGGCGTCCAACCAATACTGAATGAGAGATTCTCTCTGACCTGCGACACAGCTGGAACGGTTTACTCCATTCACTGGATGAGGAACGGCTGGCTTCTGTATGCTGACAACAGAACAGACTTCTCTATGAACAACAATACACTGACATTCAACTCCGTCCAGAATTCTGACAACGGAGACTATCAGTGTTCTGCTTCCAACCCCCTTAGTAACATGACCAGCCCAAACTATAGACTGATCGTGAACTGTGAGTATACCCTTAGAAAAATGGGTTCCAAAATGGTTTTGCTGCTGCCCCTATAGGAGAACCCTTTTTGGTTACAGGTAGAACTCTTTTTGGTTCCATGTATAACCCTCTGTGGAAAGGGTGCAACATGGAAGCCAAAACGGTTCTACCTGGAACCAAAAGGGTTTTTTCAAAGGGTTATTCTGTGGGGACAGCCAAAGAACCCTTTTTTGGTTCTAGATAGCACCTTTTTTTCCAAGAGCGTAGTTAACAAGTGCTATAAAGTTCAACTTTAACCCCACGGCTTAAGGTGGAATCTTTGAGAACTTCCTTAATAAATATTGTAGTAAAGTCAATGTAAATGTTTAGATCCCACCTCTAACATCATTAAAATATTTTTGATGACCCTTGACCTTCTGGCCAATAACCTCTATTGAGTGACAGTCAGATGTTGGGTCTACGCTGAATTGGTCTTTTGTATTATAGATGGACCAGAGATGCCTGTTATAACGGGACCAGCAATAGGAGAAACAGGACACAACTTGACCTTAAACTGCTCGCCTCCTCTCAGCCTCCCAGCCAGTTCAGCTGGTTCTTAATGCGTCCCAGGGTGCCTGGCTCAGTGTAGAGACTGGCCCACTGACCTTAGCCAGTCAGGGAGTACACCTGTGTGGCCTTCAACAACATCAATGGCAGGAACAGCACTGCTTCCAAGATGCTCACCGTCATTGGTAAGACAGACTTCAGATTCTTTGCTTTGTTGTGTTCATTTACAATCTGATAGAATTACAATAAACATACTTATTATCAAAAGAGCCCAACATTTCAAATCTTTACTCAGTGAAGATGTACAGCAAAATACATCCATTCAGTACAGTGCAGTGTTCACTTATACCTTGAGCTCTCACCCCTCCTTCCACAAAGATGTACTTTTCCATCAGTCAGGATTTATCTGTGCTCCTCCGTGCATATCATCAGCCAGGATTTATCTGTGCTCCTCCGTGATATCATCAGCCAGGATTTATCTGTGCTCCTCCGTGCATATCATCAGCCAGGATTTACTGTGCTCCTCCGTGCATATATCAGCCAGGATTATCTCCTGTGCATATCATCGCCAGGATTTATCTATGCTCCTCCGTGCATATCATCAGCCAGGATTTATCTGTGCTCCTCCGTGCATATCATCAGCAGGATTTAGCTTGCTCCTCCGTGCATATCATCAGCCAGGATTTATCTGTGCTCCTCCGTGCATATCATCAGCCAGGATTTATCTGTGCTCCTCCGTGCATATCATCAGTCAGGATTTATCTGTGCTCCTCCGTGCATATCATCAGCCAGGATTTATCTATCATCCTCCGTGCATATCATCAGTCAGGATTTATCTGTGCTCCTCCGTGCATATCATCAGTCAGGATTTATCTGTGCTCCTCCGTGCATATCATCAGTCAGGATTTATCTGTGCTCCTCCGTGCATATCATCAGCCAGGATTTATCTGTGCTCCTCCATGCATATCATCAGTCAGGATTTATCTGTGCTCCTCCGTGCATATCATCAGCCAGGATTATCTGTGCTCCTCCATGCATATCATCAGTCAGGATTTATCTGTGCTCCTCTGTGCATATCATCAGCCAGGATTTATCTGTGCTCCTCCGTGCATATCATCAGCCAGGATGTTATCTGTGCTCCTCCGTGCATATCATCAGCCAGGATTTATCTGTGCTCCTCCGTGCATATCATCAGTCAGGATTTATCTGTGCTCCTCCGTGCATATCATCAGCCAGGATTTATCTGTAATCCTCCGTGCATATCATCAGCCAGGATTTATCTGTGCTCCTCCGTGCATATCATCAGTCAGGATTTATCTGTGCTCCTCCGTGCACATCATCAGTCAGGATTTGTCTGTGCTCCTCCGTGCACATATCATCAGCCAGGATTTATCTGTGCTCCTCCGTGCATATCATCAGTCAGGATTTATCTGTGCTCCTCCGTGCATATCATCAGTCAGGATTTATCTGTGCTCCTCCGTGCATATCACAGGACTTCTCATCAGTCAGGAGAGGCCTTGGAGTATACATTCCTACTGTCCACTGCAGTCCACTAAATAATTAAACTCTTCTCATACACAGAGTTTGAACCTAACACTACTTTTAATCTCTAAAGATAAAAAAACTCATACTAAGAGGATATCATGATATAAAACAGGAAATATATAAAACAGTAATATAAAACAGTATTTTACAATCCATCAGATCGTACAACCATTTGTTTTAATATATATAAACTCAGCAAAAATAGAAACGTCCTCTCACTGTCAACTGCATTTATTTTCAGCAAACTTAACATGTGTAAATATTTGTATGAACATAACAAGATTCAACAACTGAGACATAAACTGAACAAGTTCCACAGACATGTGACTAACAGAAATTGAATAATGTTTCCCTGAACAAAAGGGGGGTCAAAAGTAACAGTCAGTATCTGGTGTGGCCACCAGCTGCATTAAGTACTGCAGTGCTCTCCTCCTCATGGACTGCACCAGATTTGCCAGTTCTTGCTGTGAGATGTTACCCCACTCTTCCACCAAGGCACCTGCAAGTTCTAGGACATTTCTGGGGGAATCGCCCTAGCCCTCACTCTCCGATCCAACAGGTCCCAGACATGCTCAATGGGATTGAGATCCGGGCACTTTGCTGCCATGGCAGAACACTGACATTCCTGTCTTGCAGGAAATCACGCACAGAACAAGCAGTATGGCTGGTGGCATTGTCATGCTGGGAGGTCATGTCAGGATGAGCCTGTAGGAAGGTACCACATGATGAGGATGTCTTCCCTGTAACGCACAGCATTGAGATTGGCTGCAATGACAACAAGCTCAGTCCGATGATGCTGTGACACACCGCCCCAGACCATGACGGACCCTCCACCTCCAAATCGATCCCCTTCCAGAGTACAGGCCTTGGTGTAATGCTCATTCCTTTGAAGATAAACGCGAAATCCCGAACAGTACCCTTAGTGAGACAAAACCGCTACTCATCAGTGAAGAGCACTTTTTGCCAGTCCTGTCTGGTCCAGCGACGGTGGATTTGTGGCCATAGGCGACATTGTTGCCGATAATGTCTGGTGAGGACCTGCCTTACAACAGGCCTACAAGCCCTCAGTCCAGCCTCTCTCAGCCTATTGTGGACAGTCTGAGCACTGATGGAGGATTGTGCTTTCCTGGTGTAACTCAGGCAGTTGTTGTTGCCATCCTGTACCTGTCCCGCAGGTGTGATGTTCGGATGTACCGACCCTGTGCTGGTGTTGTTACACGTGGTCTGCCACTGCGAGGTTGATCAGCTGTCCGTCCTGTCTCCCTTGGAGCGTGGTCTTAGGCGTCTCACAGTACAGACATTGCAATGTATTGCCCTGGCCACATCTGCAGTCCTCATGCCTCCTTGCAGCATGCCTAAGGCACGTTCACGCAGATGAGCAGGGACCCTGGGCATCTTTCTTTGGTGTTTTTCAGAGTCAGTAGATAAGGCTTTTAGTGTCCTAAGTTTTCACAACTGTGACCTTAATTGCCTACTGTCTGTAAGCTGTTAGTGTCTTAATGACTGTTCCACAGGTGCATGTTCTTTAATTGTTCATGGTTCATTGAACAAGCATGGGAAACAGTGTTTAAACCCTTTACARTGAAGATCTGTGAAGTTATTTATCTTTGAAAGACAGGGTCCTGAAAAAGGGACGTTTCTTTTTTTGCTGAGTTTACACACACACATATATATATATTTGTTTTATGTATCCAACTTTTGCGTCGCTGGAACTAAACATTTGATCAAATGACAAATCTTGATACTGTACATAAAGCAATACACTTCCTCTGTCCTCACAGAGGCTATAACGTCAGTGATGGTGAAACGAAACAAAATACCAATATCATCTGACAACCTAACCCTGACCTGTGATGTCACCGGGCGYTATGACACCATCTACTGGATGAAGGACAACCTGTCTCTGGTCCTGAACAACACCTTGAACTCTGACATCACCATCTCTAACAACTCTCTGCACTTCAGTCCAGTCAAGGTGTCTAACGATGGAAACTATCAGTGCGTTGCCACCAACCTCTTTGGTCCACACATCAGCCCTAAATACCAGCTACTGGTGAACTGTAAGTACTGGTGTTTTAGTAATATTTAAAATATGCACGTTTATATAATGTAGAAACAGTCAGAAACCCACCACTGGTATGATGGTTAGTGCTATCTGGGATACTTGGAATGTCCCTAGCCTAAACCCTGACATTAACTGTTTTAAATTTCAACCTCAATGGGTTGATGTAAGAGTTGGATGTCCCAAGTATCCTTTTTAKACATTTCCCTATTATGACCCCTCCCCCCCTCTCTCCGTAGATGGCCCTCTGAGTGTGAACGTCTCTGGCCCAGTCTCAGTGGTGATTGGCTCAGTAATCACAGTCACGCTGAAGTGCTCTGCCGACTCCCGGCCAACCAGCGAGTACGGGTGGATATTCAACAACCAATCAGTGCTTGGGACTGGTCCTTTGATGGCTGTTATCGCCTCCTTGGAGAATACAGGGGACTACACTTGTGTGGCCAAGAACCCTGTGACCAACATCTCAATGTCCAAGACCATTAGTCTGGATGTCACTGGTAAGTGGGTGGGCTGTTGCAGTAAGACCTAGGTGGGACGTACTGAGTAATTAAATGTCACAAAGTTGTTTTTATTATGTAGAATTTAATTTGGTTCTAGTTTGCGTACGTGTTTGTGCAAGGATCATTTTCATACATCATGGAAATGCAATACAGAAATTTTCTGAACTGGGGGGTACAGACAGTAATAAAAACAAATACAGTTTTTCAAAAAACGTACTCACTCATTCGCTTTGTCCCCCTCCTCTCCCATTCTTCGTCCCCTCCTCTCCCATTTTTCGTCCCCCTCCTCTCCCATTATCTTCGTCCCCCTCCTCTCCCATTATCTTTGTCCCCCTCCTCTCCCAATCTCTTTGTTCCCCTTCTCTCCCTTTCTTCTTTCTCTCCCAGGCCACTCGCCTGCCCCTCCATTCCTGTCCAGAGTTGGTCTGATGCTGACGGCCCTGCTAGCCCTCTCTCTCTGCCTCTGATCAACCACTGAGACCACCACAGTAAGCACACTGCATGTTTGTCTGCTGGCTGGGAGCCAATCACTCCCTTCCCTCTACCCTCACTGACTGACTCCCCTCACTGATCTGAAAAAGGACTGGAATAGAATAAAGTGGTATTTGTCAATATTGTAATTGCCCCATCTTGCCACTATAGGGCTGGGTTTAGTATGCTCAGCTCCTTCCCAATGCTTTTACATGTGAGGAGAGAGTCAACAAGAGATCAGATGGGAGGGGTCTATCCCTTAGAAATAGAACCCACCTCGACAGTGTGTTTATGTCAATCAATCTCTATAAACTGATATTCTTTTTAAAAACTGGTCTTCAACAAGGTAAATGAAAGGGCAAACATCCACTGCTTCAGCAGCAGCAGCAGCAGCAGCAGTTCTGTTTCTAAAAGTTCTTAGATATTCACTGCCCTTGTGATGACTGTTGCCCTGGAGTCCATTCACTAAGTCCCTTTCTGTGTTGTTCTGTGTTTGATCATGTATGTAAACTCTGTTATTTAAGTACAAATTCAGGTGTATTTAACTTGTAAAATACCTTAAAAGGTAAAACATTTCAATTGATAGTACAGTTAACTGGTGTTTATGTAAAATATGGCTTGTTTTTGCATAAGCTTGTAAATTCTCGGAGGAGAATAGGCTTGTGCTCTTGTCTTATGTTTATATTTCCTCTTCAGTAATTATTGTCTTAAATAAAGTGTTGTCTTTTCACACCGTCCTACTGAATGGTGCATCTTGGTTGATTTCTTATCAGCAGAATTGCTGTGAAGAAATGTGGATCTTGGGCCTCCTGACGCAGCGGTCTAAGTCACTGCATCGCAGGCGCTAGAGGCTTCACCACAGACAGCTTTCGATCCCGGGCAGTATCACAACCGGCCGTGATGTGTAGTCCCCTAGGCGGCGCACAATTGGTCCCAACGTCGACTGGTTAGGGAGGGTTTTGCCGGAGGGGGGGGGGGGGTCTGAACTTGGTTGTCAGGTGAACGTGTATCCCCCGAGACATTGGTGCAGCTGGCTTCCTTGTTAAGCAGTTAAGAAGTGCGGTCTGGCGGGTCATGTTTCGGAGGACGCATGACTCGACGTTACCCTCCCGAGCCGGTTGGGGAATTGCAGCGTGAGACAAGATCGAAATCGGGTAGAAAAGGGGGTAAAACACAGAAATAATGTGGATCTAATGAAGTAGCAACAGAGGGATTTAGAGTTGCATGATACACGCAAAAGGAAATATAAMATGTAATGATAAAATGCTAAAATAATACATTGGAAATCACTCCACATACACRTAAAAAAAATGTATTACAAAGGAGTATAATTATATAATATATATATWTTTTTTAAACTAGTCATATTTCTTGAGAGAGCAACATGAGATTACGAAACATGGTTACAAGGTTTATAAAGTAGTTATTWAAGGTCAACTCTTTAAATTGGGATACTCATGAAGTTTTTGCCTTGATCACCCTTTGACATCTCTACCATTTCCATGATCTTCTGGCATTTCCAATGATTCTGGAATCCTTTCCTTAGGCACATTGCCACAACTGGATTGCATAAAGGTCAGAGAGGATGGGAGAGAGATACACAGAGTGACACAAAGCAAACTGCTGTGTTAGTCTGAGTACCATTCAGTTTCTGCCAACTATTTGACATCCAAAAACATTACTATCATGGGCTGTCAGAAACAGAGTGACAAGCAGGCTAGGATTGTATCCACTTACTGGACAAATAGCACTGAGTTCCTAATCACTCACCCTTACAGTCACACAGTCTGTCATGGTGTCTGGGGGGGTTGATCTGRTCTCCAACTCTCCCTGGGTCCTCCACTGTACCTGTAGYTTGACTGACACCGGAACGCTGTACATCAGTTTCAGGAATCCCTTGGTAGAGAGGATGAGAGAGAGAAAGGTTGATCAGAATGGATATGTACAGTGCATTTGGAAAGTATTCAGACCCCTTGATTTTTTTCAACATTTTGTTTTTACGTTACAGCCATATTCTAAAATTGATAMAATTATTTTTTCCCCCTCATCAATCTACACACAATACCCCATAATGACAAAACTGTTTATTTTTATTTTTTGCAAATGTATTAAAAAAATACAAKAAATATCACATTTACATAAGTATTCAAACCATTTACTCAGTCATTTGTTATAGCACCTTTGGCAGTGATTACAGCCTTGAGTCTTCTTGGGTTTGACGCTACAAGGTTGRCACACCTGTACTTGGGGAGTTTCTCCCATTCTTTTCTGCAGATCCTCTCAAGCGCTGTCAGGTTGKATGGGGAGGGGCACTGCACAGCTATTTTCAGGTCTCTCCAGAGATGATTGATCGGGTTCAAGTCCGGGCCATTCAACGACATTCAGAGACTTGTCCCAAAGCAACTTCTGCGTTATCTTGGCTGTGTGCTTAGGGTCGGTGTCCTGTTGGAACGTAAACCTTYGCCCCCAGTCTAAGGTCCTGAGCACTCTGGAGCAGGTTTTCATCAAGGATCTCTCTGATCCTGACTAGTCTCCCAGTCCCTGCCACTGAAAAAYATCCCCACAGCATGATGCTGCCACCACCATGCTTCACTTTAGGGATTGTGCCAGGTTTTCTCCACATGTGACACTAGGCATGCAGGCCAAAGATTTCAATMTTGGTTTCATGAGAGCAGAGAATCTTGTTTCTCATGGTCTGAGAGTCCTTTGGGTGCCTTTTGGCAAACTCCAAGTGGGCTGCCATGTGCCTTTTACTGAGGAGTGGCTTCTGTCTGGCCACTCTACCATATGGGCCTGATTGGTGGAGTGCTGCAGAGATGGTTGTCCTTCTGAAAGGTTCTCCCATYTCCACAGAGGAACTCTGGAGCTCTGTCAGAGTGACCATCGGGTTCTTGGTCACATCCCTGACCAAGGCAATTTTCCCCTGATTGCTCAGTTTGGCCGGGAGGCCAGCTCTAGGAAGTGTCTTGGTGGTTCCAAACTTCTTCAATTTAAGAATGATGGAGGACACGGTGTTCTTGGGGACCTTCAATGCTGCAGACATTTATTGGTACCCTTCCCCAGATCTCTGCTTTGACACAATCCTSTCTCTGAGCTCTACGGACAATTCCTTCAACCTCATGGCATGGTTTTTGCTCTGATATGCGCTGTCAACTGTGGGACGTTATATGGACTGGCGTGTGCCTTTCCAAATCATGTCCAATCAATTGAATTWAMCATAGGTGTACTCCAATCATGTTGTAGAAACATCTCAACAATGATCAATGGAAACAGGATCAAATCAAATGTAATTTGTCACATGCTGAATACAACAGGTGTAGACCTTACCGTGAGATGCATACTAACAAGTCCTTAACCAACAATGTATTTCGAGAAATAGAGATAACATAATATTTCCAAAATAAACTAAAGTTAAAAAAATATACAGTTGAAGTCGGAAGTTTACATATACCTTAGCCAAATACATTTATACTCAGTTTTTCACAATTCCTGACATTTAATCCAAGTAAAAATTCCCTGTCTTAGGTCAGTGAGGATCACCACTTTATTTTAAGAATGTGAAATGTCAGAATAACAGTAGAGAGATGTAACGCTCGTCTTTAGGTGGAAGAGAGGAGGACCAARGCGCAGCGTGGTGAATGTTCATGATGTCGAATTTTAATGATATCCAACAAAAACAGAACACTGACAAAATACAAAATAACAAAACGACGTGAACAGACCTGAACTTGAGAACACAATAAAACATGAACGCACGAACAGGAAGGAACAAACGAACGAACGAAACGAAACAGTACCGTGTGGCGAACAAACACAGACACAGCAACAATCACCCACAAACAAACAGTGAGAAACAGTCTACCTTAATATGGTTCCCAATCAGAGGAAACGTAAAACACCTGCCCCTGATTGAGAACCATATCAGGCTAGTTGACCATGAACCCAACATAGAAACACATAACATAGAACATATCTCACCTCACGGTTAGATGCCGAGCAGTTGCCATACCAGGCGGTGATGCAACCGGTCAGGATGTTCTCAATGGTGCAGCTGTATAACTTTTTGAGGTTCTGGGGACCCATGCCAAATCTTTTCAGTCTGCTGAGGGGGAAAAGGTGTTGTCGTGCCCTCTTCACAACTGTCTTGGTGTGTTTGGACCATGATAGTTTGTGATGTGAAGTGGACACCAAGGAACTTGAAACTCTTGACCCGCTCCTATTCAGCCCCGTCAATGTTCATGGGGACCTGTTCGGGCCTCCTTTTCCTATAGTCCACGATCAGCTCCTTTGTCTTGCTTACACTGAGGGAGAGGTCGTTGTCCTGGCACCACACGGCCAGGTCTCTGACCTCCCCCCTATAGGCTGTCTCATCATTGTCGTGATGTTCTGATGTCCAGAAGCTATTTTCGGTCATAAGAGACTGTAGCAGCAACATTATGTACAAAATGAGTTACAAACAATGCGAAAAAACTAACAAAATAGCACAGTTGGTTAGGAGCCCGTAAAATAGCAGCCATCCCCTCTGGCGCCATTATTGCACCTGAGCTCAATTTTGAGTCTCATAGCAATGGGTCTGAATACTTATGTAAATAAGGTATCTGTTTTTAATTTGTATTTTATTTGCAAAAATGTCTAAAAACCTGTTTCCGCTTTGTCTTTATGATTGACGAGGGGAAAAAACAATTTAATCAATTTTAGAATACTGCTGTAACGTAACAAAAACTGGAAAAAGTCAAGGGGTCTGAATACTTTCCGAATGCACTGTATGTATGATGGATTATTCTGCATGATTGATGTTTCTGTATGATGGATATTTCTGTATGATGGATATGTCTGTATAATAAATATGTCTGTATGATGGATATTTCTGTATGATGGATATGTCTGTATGATAAATATGTCTGTATGATGGATATTTCTGTATGATGGATATGTCTGTATGATGAATATTAATGTATGATGGATGTCTGTATGCAACTACTATGAGATGGCTATGTCTGTCTGCAACACTTCATGAAACACTCAAAACATCAGAAAGAAACAATCAAATTCACATGTCAATTTGTCTATAAGACTCCCTATGAGTTAAGAGTTAAATGTAGTGCTTTCACAGACACTTCAAATAATGCACACCAGTAGCAGTTGTATTACGTGTAACCTAACTCACTGTACATGATGAAGCCAAATACATTCAACAGTAAATCAAACAGAATGTTCAATATTTTACCTTGTCCTTGACCGGTGAATGCCAATACACAGAACAGCATTAGCATCTTTAATCCCATTCCTATGGCCACAATATCCTTGTGAATGTGCAATATAACCTCTGCAGCTTCTGCTGAATGAACAACTAAACTCTGCAGTTACTTCAGCCCTTTATATAGACGTGTGTCTCAGTTTGAGATGAAAGGGCCATGTTGTATGAAGCGCGTGCCCCTACCTAAACCAACACCTGCCTTGTGGCTTGTGTTAWATACGCCAAGAGTTTTGGAAAGAGTGGACGTTGGCCAAAACAACACCTCATAGTGCTACTGATGGGTGAAGTCAGCCTGACAGGTGGATGAGGGCCCTTYATGATATTGACCTGTGAAAGTGTCTATAGCAAAACACTCTTCATGACTCTTCATGGCTTATGTTCAATAAATATACTTTATCAGAGCAAACAAATAACATTCTTTAGGTTGAATGTTCACCTGAAGACTTGAAGGCCGCTTGAAACTGTCAGCCAGACACTGATTGCGGTCCCTTGGCAAACATTAAGACAATGATCAAATATTCCTCTAATGAGGAAATAAAAGTATCATTGATCTGATCGGTCAATTTGCTACCCAGATCATCATTCAAGCGATTTGAGCAAACTCAATGACAGTGTATTTGCATGAAAGCATTAGAGAAGTTGTTTGCACCGAGTCAAACCTCACATTGACTATCACAGGACATGAACATTCTTTCACGGCATAATGGTTTGGTGCTCTGCTGGATTCCATTAATCAGTCACGGTATTGGGCTCCACACCGCTACGCTGGATTGGCTGGATCATTCACCCCCATGTCGATGATATCTCTGATTCTCTGAAGACCAACTTAAAAACAGATATTTACACTTGGTCTCTTGAGCTTCCATTTTCAGGCATGTTAGAAGCTATATGGTGGAACAGGTAAATAAATACTTTTTAACAACTGACAACGCCAACTAACCATACGAAGAAGTGGGTCCAATGTCTCATCACAGTACAGTGTGTCACTAGACAGCTCTCTTGTGGTTCTCTGCTCAGGCATAACTCAATTCGTACAGGTACCGTATCTTGGATGTGCTCAGGACATCACATGCAGGTATAAAACTGTTTGGTCATCCCAATCCAATTCATCACTCCATTGTTGTGTTTAAGTGTACTCTTGCTGCACCCATTAGTTTGAGTACATTAATCAAACACACTGGATGTTTTGACAAGCTACAGCTAAAGGTCAATTATTTTGGTTTAAAAAAAACTTCTTAGCAGAGCCATCATGCAGACACAATTCAGTGGTTGGAAGCTGCAAACAAAGCAATGTCCACAMACACTGCAAGCTTTCATTGGTTTTAATGCACTGCATTTTGACAATCACCATTCAAGATCAACAACACAAACATGGTCAAGTGCAGAGGCTGGTAGGCCTACATACACAGTACATACACAAACAGTCAAAGCAGCCTTTTATAGGGAGTCTTGGGTCTCGTGGGGTGACTGCCTTTGAATAAAGAGTATAAGACAAGTATAAGCCAGCTACTGTACAAGACATCCATACACACTGACTATAGTATTATATCCAAGCCAAATACCCACCAGTCTCAGCGCTACTTTGAAATGCCCTCATCATTCACCATACCCTTCCCCATATGTGTGCAGCCAAAATAAGACATTCAGGGTAAGTCTTCACAAATAAAAAGCAACGGTGGTAAACAGATACAGGAAATTAGTAATGCTTTAACAGTAGAGCGAACTGATGCCTTATTGCACCGTCTCCGTGAATGGTCTACGTGTTTAAACACATGACACCATTAAAGGGATTTTAAATTATATTATTAGTAACCAAATCAGATCAATAGGACTGTACATGTTTTCAAAGTTAAGAGAAAAAGACAGGAAATGTGGTTATTTGACAGAGGAAACAAAACAAACCTTTAGTATGGTAGCTTTCAGATTCTCYTAACCTTTGYGGGGAAGCTCTTATAATGTATCTATCAGCCAGAGGAGAGATCCTGGCATATTATTCATCATATCCACCATACAGCATGAAACTAAAGCGAAGGATAATCTCTCAAATCAGCTCAATCAAATCTCAGTTGGTGATAAGCGGTTAAATCTGATTAGCAACACAGATGTTTGATCCTATTAGTGCTTAGTGGTCTTCTACTCAGCCATTTTGGTGGTAAGTTACAGTATCGTCCCATAGAATAGAGTAGTGCAGTGGTTACCAACCCTGGTTCAGGAAAGCCTTTTTAGAGCACGATTTTTTCCTGTCACGCCTGCTCCTGCTCTCCTTCCCCAGGATTACGCACTCCTGCCACCAACAGTACGCACACCTGCTTTTCCCCATCACGTGCATCAGCGATTGGACTCAATCACCTCTGTCATTACCTCCTTTATATCTGTCTGATTTCCCGCTCTGTTCCCTGCTGCAGCATTGCTTGTCGCATGTCCTTGTTCACCTGTGTGCTGAAGCTGTGCCTGTCTTGTTACCCGTTTGTTCCTGATTATATGTTGGCTCTCCGTACCTGCTTCTCATCACCAGCGTMGGTTACTTACACTTCCAACCTAGTATTTAAAACATAAAACGTGATTCAACCAATCAAGGACTAGATATTATTTGAATCATGGGATGGAACAAAAGGCTGTACTAAAATACTAAAAAGTGTTCTTAAAGTAGTGAATGTGCTAAAAGCCTGTACTCTTGTGGCTCTCCAGGACCAGTGTTTTTACCTCTGATGTAGTGAGTCATTTGGTYATTGGCCATCAGTTCTCCATCAGTTGGTCTTTGGCCTTCAGTTTTCAGCCTGTTTCTCCAGCAGGCYCTTGAGGTGGGCGTGTAGCGGCTGGCACACAGCCTGGTAGCCCTGCGGGGTGAGGTGGAGGTAGTCATACAGGTCCTGGTGGGAGATGCTGCCGTCCGAGTGCACAAAGCCGGGGTCCACGTTGAGGAGGGAGGTGTGGGGGAGAGAGGACACAGCCTCCTGAACCAGCTTGTTGACCTGGGCGTTCCTCTCCCGCAGGGAGTTGGGCATCTTACCCCTGGGCAGCACTCCCTGTGGTTGGAAACATACATGATAGCACAGGAGGCTGCTGAGAGGCRAAGAGCTCACAATAATGTCCGGAATGGMGCAAATGGAATGGCATCAAACACCTGAAAACCATGTGTGTGATAGCATTCCACTGATTCAGCTCCAGCCATTACCACAAGTCCGTTCTCCCAAATTAAGGTCCCACCAACCTCCTGTGCATTGTAGTCACTAGATTCCCATGCTAGAAAGGACAAATGTGACAATATGGTTAGCAATGATAATGGAGTCCATAAAGTATGCAGTTCATAATTTAAGTTTGTGTTATCAAAAAGGTTAATGGTTGTAAAGGGGATTTTCCAGGTGAACAAAAGGGAGAGCAGTCAATCATATTAATCTAAATCCTTTCAGTTTATTACAAGAATTCAAGGAGAACATCTCCAGAACAGAAGCCAAGAGAAATGTCTAACGGGCTTCTCTGAGAGGGCACTTATATATTAATCCTACAGCAACGAGTGTTGAATAAACAAGTCACAACATCAGYGGCTACAGAATCAGTGTGTCCTCTGCAAAGTCAGCTTGTCTTTGATGAGTTGGACTATGGCCATGATGCCTCCACAGATCTGTTCTGCAGTGTGACCGTGATTATTGGTGCCCACCCACAGCACCACAACCTGGTGGAGGCAGAGGCACAAACATCAACTTGGTGGGCAGTTTCATTCATACCACTTGATTTAAAAGCATGTTCAATGATTGATACTGAAAGTGCTTTTTGGCCCAGGAACAGGCTTGGGACCATGGGTCTGTGCAGCCATTAGGGTTTAAATCTGAACAAGGAGTAGTGTACTATCAACTCTAATGTAATGTACTAACGTGTTGTCTTCGTGTATACATACCTTTGCCGCTGATGTGGGTCAACTCTCCATTGCTCAATCTCCACAAGGCATGCTGTGTTGCATCACCTACTCAGCAAACTGGATGCAGTCTATCACAGTGCCATCCGTTTTGTAACCAAAGCTCCTTATACCACCCACCACTGCGACCTGTATGMTCTCGTCGGCTGGCCCTCGCTTCATACTCGTCGCCAGACCCACTGGCTCCAGGTCATCTACAAGACCCTGCTAGGTAAAGTCCCCCCTTATCTCAGCTCGCTGGTCACCATAGCAGCACCCACCTACAGCACACGCTCCAGCAGGTATATCTCTCTGGTCACCCCCAAAGCCAATTCCTCCTTTGGCCGCCGCTCCTTCCAGTTCTCTGCTGCCAATGACTGGACCGAACTACAAAAATCTCTGAAACTGGAAACAATTATCTCCCTCACTAGCTTTAAGCACCAGCTGTCAGAGCAGCTCACAGATTACTGCACCTGTACATAGCCCATCTATAATTTAGCCCAAACAACTACCTCTTCCCCTACTGTATTTATTGATTTATTTTGCTCCTTTGCACCCCATTATTTCTATTTCTACTTTCCACATTCTTCCACTGCAAATCTACCATTCCAGTGTTTTACTTGCTATATTGTATTTACTTCGCCACCATGGCCTAGTTTTCCTTTACCTCCCTTATCTCACCTCATTTGCTCACATTGTATATAGACTTATTTTTCTACTGTATTATTGACTGTATGTTTTGTTTATTCCATGTGTAACTGTGTTGTTGTATGTGTCGAACTGCTTTGCTTTATCTTGGCCAGGTCGCAATTGTAAATGAGAACTCTCAACTTGCCTACCTGGTTAAATAAAGGTGAAATAAATAAATAAATAAAAACACATGAACTGTGTGATATTTGACAGAGTCAACATGGAGGCAGTACACATGGGCCCATGTGAGGGAGAACACCATCTCTCTGGCAAGATTAGATAGGTTTTATTGTTTTGAGCATCAATCTCAGGTCTGTAAATCAAGTGTGATAACCCCAGTTGGATCTTCTGATCATTGTTAAATAACCGAGGTGATGTTCATTAACGCTGTAAAACCCAAAAGTGCATACTGGCATTTTAATATACATTTATTGAGTGATGCTCACTTCAGGAAATGTTTTTTCTGGAAGAGGTGGAGATCTCAAAAGGCCAGTTTTGTATCCCTTCAACAGTGGTGGGATATAAGGAAAATCCAGATTCAACAATTCTGTAATCAGTACACGATGAATGTCACCAGAGACATCACCAGATCAATGAACGCCCTAGTGTCTGAAATAACRGAACTCCTGACGTTGGTTGAGACCACAGGAAATCGAGGCCATATTTAGGCCCTCAAGAGAAAAAAAAGCCACATTGGCAGACCTGCTGGGTATCAGAGCACAGGGGGCGTTGGCAGACCTGCTGGGTATCAGAGCACAGGGAGCGTTGGCAGACCTGCTGGGTATCAGAGCACAGGGGGCGTTGGCAGACCTGCTGGGTATCAGAGCACAGGGGGCGTTGGCAGACTTGCTGGGTATCAGAGCACAGGGGGCGTTGGCAGACCTGCTGGGTATCAGAGCACAGGGGGCATTGGTGAGAAGTACGTTTCAGGGAATCTCTGAAATGGATGCCTAATCCAAATTTTTCTTCGGTTTAGAGAAAAAGAATGGACAAAGAAGAATTATTYGTTGCCTCAAATCAGCTGTTGGACAAGAGCTCACTAGCCCTAGTGAAATTAGAAAGAGGACAGTAGAGTTCTATGCTGAGCTCTACAAGTGTGCGTACAAAGAGGATAAAACAGTGACACAGCAGTTCCTTGATGGACTCCCACTGCTGGCTGCATTAGCTCAGGTTGAGCTAGAGCAACCATTGTTTTTGCAGGAGCTATACACTGCATTAAAAGGCATGGAAAATGGAAGGGCACCAGGCATTGATGGGCTTCCCATTGACTGTTTTGGGTCTTTTTGGGCCATGTTGGGAGAGGATTGGCTAGCAGTAGTTAACAATAGTTTGACAGGAGGGTTACTACCGATAAGCTGCAGGAGGGCTGTCCTCACCCTACTGCCAAAAAAGGGKGACTCTAGGGAGGTGAAGAACTGGAGGCCGGTGGCTTTATTGTGCACTGATTATAAGACCTAGCAGGCAGATAGGGGATAACATTTTCCTGATTCAGAAGTTTTTGGACGTCTCTAAGGCTATTGGGTTGGATGCTGGTCTAATTTCAATTGATCAGGAAAAGGCATTTGACCGAGTTGAACATCAATACTTATGGCACACTTTTGAGGCGTTTGGTTTCAGCTCTGGTTTTACTGCCATGATCAGGGTGATATATGGTGACATTGAAAGTGTACTGGAAGTTAACGGTGGCTTGAGTGCTCCATTTAAAGTGTGTAGAGCTATTAGGCAGGGGTGTTCTTTGTCARGAATGTTATATGCCATCGCTATAGAGCCACTACTAAATAGCATTAGAAGTCGCATTGAAGGGGCGTACCTTTCAGAGGATATTCCTCCTATTCGTCTCTCAGCTTATGCTGATGTAGTTATTTTAGTGAAAAATCAAGYAGAGGTGGATAGTTTGAGTCTCATGGTTGATCGGTTTAGGGGAATATCCACTTCAAATGTAAATTGTGGAAAAAGTTGTGCTTGACAGATTGGAAAATGTTCTGAAGGGATCATTGCTTTGCCAGAGGGGCTGGAATGGTATAAAGGAGGGTTTACGTATCTTGGAGTGTACCTAGGGGATGAGGGGACAATGGGAAAACATTGAAATAGTGGAAAGGAGGATGAGGAGATGGCGTTGGTTGTTATCTCGTATGTCATACAGGGGGGCGTACTATTATTATTAATAATGTGGTTGCCTCTGCACTATGGCATCGGTTGTCATGTTTAGACCCACCATCTGGACTTTTGGCTAAGATACCGGCGATTGTTGTAGATTTCTTTTGGAATAAATATCATTGGGTTCCACAAAGTGTTTTGTATTTGTCAAAAGAGGAGAGGGATCAAGGTCTTGTACATCTTGCAAGTAGGGCTGATGCTTTMYGGTTTCAGTTTATTCAAAGGTTGGTTTATTTACTGGAAAATGGAGAGGGGAGACAGCTCTTGYATTACAGAAGGTCGGGATTAGGTTTAAAGAAGGCTTCGTTTTTGTTTGATAGTAGCCAGATTTCTAGGGAGGGAATACCTCCGTTTTACAGAGGCCTTCTTAGGATTTGGAGCATAATGAAGGTGTCCAGAAGCACTCCAGCGGAGTCAGTGCATTGGCTGCTGGAGGAACCTCTGGTGTWTGGGGCAAGACTGGTTTGTACAACTGCAGCTGTTCCACATTTCTCCAAAATTCTGGTGAAAGGGAAAATCATCACCCTAAAACAGTTAATGGTCATGGCTGGGCCCAGCTTAAAACTTCTTGCAACTATAGGGGTGCTGTTCCGCATTAGCATATTTGTGTCTCCAAATTAAACTGCCTCGTGCTAAATTCTTGATCG
>NW_019957536.1:82158-85729 GCF_002910315.2 Salvelinus sp. IW2-2015 | reverse complement strand
TCTGCAGGATTTAAATCCATGACGTGCGTAGTGTTTACTAATGGTTTTCTTTGAGGAGCTGTTGGCCCAGCTTCTCTTCAGGTGCATGTATGACCAGGTCCTGCGTGTAGTTTTGGGCTAATCCTCATCTTCCTCATGATAATCATTGTGCCCCACGAGGTGAGATTTTGCATATTGGAGGCCTCAAAGACCCGAGGTGTGAGTGTGACGCGTTTCAATACTTATGAACTGTCTAATCCATCTTTCCAATAATTGCGGCCAACAGTTGTTGCCTTCTCACCAACACATGCTTGCCCTAATCTGTTCCTGGTAATCGCCCATCCCAGCCTGAGTGCAGCTCACAATTCTATCCCTGATTGTCCTTACACAGCTCTCTGGTCTTGGCCATTGTAGCGAGAGGTTGGAAGTCTGTTTGATTTGAGTGTGTGGGACAGGTCGTTCTTTATACGGTTACGGTCACTACGGCAGTTCATAAAGGTCATAAGGTAGTAGTGAGTGCAGAAAGGGGAGGGCTTCTTAAAGGAATAAACTAATCAGGTCTGTTGAAGAGGCCGGAAATCTTTACTGGTTGGTAGTGAATTCTAAATACTATGGTTCATTTGGCAATAATAAAATGGCAAATGAATTACTTCAAAATCATACAATGTGATTTTCTGGATTTTTGTTTTAGATTCCGTCTCTCACAGTTGAAGTGTACCTATGATAAAAAATTACAGACCTCTACATGCTTTGTAAGTAGGAGAACCTGCAAAATCGGCAGTGTATCAAATACTTGTTCTCCCCACTGTATATGTATATATACAGTATATATATATATATATATATATATATTCATGCTTTCTCTCTCTCTCTCTCTCTCTCTCTCTCTCTCTCGCTCTCGCTTGATCTCTCTCGCTCTCTCTCTCTCTGGGAGGCCTTGATCCTTCCAGTGTCTCAACAGCATGTACTTATCCAAGTCAGTATCCAACTACCTAAAACCATTAAACACTACCTCTAATCTCTTACCATTACTACCAAAACAATTATGTTAACTCCCAATTATATAGAGCCACATTTTATTATATGTGTAGTAACATAGTGTTTGGCATTGTGTTATATGTTCGCTATTTTGTTATGACATTGCGACAGTGGTTATTATGCTGTAACAATGAAGTGAAGAGTAAATCAATCTCCCTGGAAAGTTGACCTGATTTAACAGTTCTGTCCTATGTGGGTCGAGTGAGAGCTGAATTCAAGACAACCTTCACCTGTACCTCCAACCGCATCCCAGGATACACTACACCTGGTTGTTGAAGGGGCCCACTTTATATGAGAGTGAGTTGACCTGTTGTTTCTACTGCTGGTCATCTGTATGGGACTGCTGTTCCTCCTGGATCCCTAGAGGGGACGCGTTCTCTTCTGTTGCCTCTTCTGATTAATGTCATCCTTGCCTGCGTCCGTGAGTTTAGGTGGGCGCACTCTCCTTGGCAGGTTTGTTGGTGCCATATTCTTTCCATTTTAAAGAGGATTAATGGTGCTCATGGGATGTCAAAGTTGGGATAAGCCTTTTATAACCCAACCCTGATCTGTACTTCTCCACAACTTTGTCCCTGACCTGTTTGGAGAGCTCCTTGGTCTTCATGGTGCAGCTGCTTTTGTGGTGCCCTTGTTTAGTGATGTTGCAGACTCTCAGGCTTTCAGAACAGGGTGAATCAAATCAAATCAAATTCTATTTGTCACATACACATGGTTAGCGATGTTTAATGCGAGTGTAGCGAATGCTTGTGCTTATAGTTCCGAGCATGCAGTAATATCTAACAAGTAATCAACCTAACAATTTCACACAACTACCTTATACACACAAGTAGTGTAAAGGACATGACTAAGAATATGTACATAAAAATATATGAATGAGCGATGGGCCGAACGCATAGGCAAGATGGCAGATAGATGGTATAGAGTACAGATATATACATATGAGATGAGTAATGTAGGATATGTAAACATTATAATGAAGTGGCATTGTTTAAAGTGGCTAGTGATATAATCTTTCATACATTTTTACATTAAATTGAAGTGGCTGGAGTCAGTATGGTTGCAGCAGCACTCCAATGTTAGTGATGCTGTTTAACGCGTCTGATGGCCTTGAGATAGAAGCTGTTTTTCAGTCTCTCGGTCCCCGCTTTGATGCACCTGTCTGATTTCGCCTTCTGGATGATATCGGGTGAACAGGCAGTGGCTCGGGTGGTTGGGTGTCCTTTGATGATCTTTTTTGGCTTCGCTGTGACATCGGGTGGTGTAGGTGTCCTGAAGGCGCAGGTAGTTTGCCCCCGGTGATGTATTGTGCAGACCACACCTACCCTCTGGAGAGCCTTACGGTTGTGGGCGGAGCAGTTAGCCGTACCAGGCGGTGATACAGCCCGACAGGGTGCTCTCGATTGTGCATCTGTAAAAGTTTGTGAGTGTTTTTTGGGTGACAAGCCAAATTTCTTCAGCCTCCTGAGGTTGCACTACTGCGCCTTCTTCACCACGCTATCTGTGTGGGTGGACCATTTCAGTTTGTCCGTCATGTGTACGCCGAGGAATTTTAAACTTTACACCTTCTCCACTGCTGTCCGTCGATGTGGATAGGGGGCTGTCCCTCTGCTGTTTCCTGAAGTCCAGGATCATCTCCTTGTTTTGTTGAAAATTGAGTGTGGTTTTTTTTTTCATGACACCACATCCGATGCCCTCACTGCTAGGCCGTCTCGTCGTTGTTGGTAATCAAGCCTACCGCTGTAGTGTCGTTTGCCAACTTGATGATTGAGTTGGAGGCGTGCATGGCCACTCAGTCATGGGTGAACAGGGAGTACAGCGAGAGGGCTGAGAACGCACCCTTGTGGGGTTCACAGGGCGGGGTCAGACCGCAGGTCTCGAGCTTAATGACAGTTTGGAGGGTACTATGTGTTAAATGCTGAGCTGTAGTCGATGAACAGCATTTCACATAGGTATTCCTTTGTCTAGATGGGGTTAGGGCAGTGTGCAGTGTTGATTGAGATTGCGTCGTCTGTGGACCTATTGGGGCGGTAAGCAAATGGGTGGGTCTAGGGTGTCAGGTTAGGGGTGGAGGTGATATGGTCCTTAACTAGTCTCTCAAAGCACTTCATGATGACGGAAGTGAGTGCTAGTGATAGTCATTTAGCTCAGTTACCTTAGCTTTCTTGGGAACAGGAACGATGTGGCCCTCTTGAAGCAATGTGGGAACAGCACTGGGATAAGGCTTGATTGAATATGTCCATAAACAACCAAGCCAGCTGGTCTGCGCATGCTCATGAGGACACGGCTGGGGATGCCGTCTGGGCCGGCAGCCTGCAAAGGTTAACACGTTTAAATGTTTTCTCACGTTAGCTGCAGTGAAGGAGAGCCGCAGGTTTTGGTAGCGGGCTGTGTCAGTGGCACTATATTGTCCTCAAAGTGAGAAAGAAGTTGTTTAGTTTGTCTGGGAGCAAGACATCCTGGTCCGCGATGGGGCTGCTTTTCCTTTTGTAGCCGTGATTGACTGAAGCCCTGCCACATACCCTCTCGTGTTACTGAGCCGTTGCATTGACTATCG
>NW_019957536.1:76267-79700 GCF_002910315.2 Salvelinus sp. IW2-2015 | reverse complement strand
CAATTTTTTTATGCCTTTTAGCGTCTATGTTATCATTTACCCTTTATTTAACTAGGGCATAGTCAGTTAAGAACAAATTCTTATTTTCAAATGACGGCTCAGGAACAGTGGGTTAACTGCCTGCTCAGGGGCAGAACGCGACAGATTTGTACCTTGTCAGCTCGGGGATTTGAACTTGCAACCTTTCGGTTACTAGTCCAACGCTCTAACCACTAGGCTACCCTGCGCCGCCCGAGAGGGGACGCTATAGGACAACAGCGTAGATTTGGAAATACTTAGGAGAACGTTGAAATGAGGCCAGGTTCACAATTCAGAACGAACAATAAAACAGGAAACTAACATTTTTTTATTTAGTCCTGTCCAAAAAGAATGCTCATTACTTCATTTCCATAATAATTGTTCCTCTGTGATGGCATAATGATAGTTGAGTAATTGGAAGTTATCCAGTGAATTATGTTTCATCATTCACATGCCAGTGGATTGATGATTGGGAAATAACTAAACAACATAATATTTATATGTTCTATGTAATATTTTCTGGTTTTCAATAAAGTAGGCTTGCCGAAAGTATTCACCCCCTGGGCATTTTTTCTATTTTGTTGACTTATCTCTACCTGGATTAAATGATTTTGGAGGGGTGTTGGTGTATCATTTGAGTTACACAACATGCCTCCCCTTTGAGAGACTTAAGAATATGTTTTATTTTTGAAACACAATAAGAAATAAGACAAAAAAAACTAAAACTTGAGCGTGCATAACTTATTCACCCCCCCCCCCCCCAAGTTAATACTTCTTTGTAGAACCTCCTTTTGCAGCAATTACCAGGCTGCCAAGCCTCTTGAGGTATGTCTCTATAAGCTTGGCACGATCTAGCCACTGGATTATTTGCCCGTTCTTCAAGGCAAAACTGCTCCAGCTCCTTCAAGTTGGATGGGTTCCGCTCGTGTACAGCATCTTTAAATCATACCACAGAGCTACTCAACTCTAAGATTAGGCCTTTGGCTGGGTGACTAGGCCTATTCCAAGACATTTAAATATTTCCCCTTATTATCAACCTGAGAGCGTTGCTTGAGCAGTATGCTTATTGGGTCATTGTCCTGCTGGAAGTGAAACCTTTGTCCCAGTCTTAAATCATCTCTGGAAGAAACTGAAACAGGTTTCCCTCAAAGAATTTCCTTGTATTTAGCGCCCATCCATCATTCCTTCAATTCTGACCAGTTTCCCTGTCCCTGCCGATGAAAAACGTCCCCACAGCATGATGCTGCCACCACCATGCCGTCACTGTGGGAGATAGTGTTTTCGGGGTGATGAGAGAGTGTTAGACATAGCATTTTCCTGATGGCCAAAAGCTCATATTTTGTCTCATCTGACCAGAAGTACCTTCTTCCACATGCCTTTTCTTTAAGCAATGGCTTTTTTCTTGCCACTCTTCTGTAAAGCCCAACTCTGTGGAGTGTACGGACTTTAAAATGTCCATATGGACAGATACTCCAAATCTCCGCTGTGGAGCTGCATCTAGTCTCCTTCAGTGGGTTATCTTTGGTCTCTCTGTTGCCTCTCCTGATTTTAATGTCATCCTGTCTGGTTACCTGTGCATTTAATACTTTGTCTCTATACTGACACTTAGCTTGTTTGATTGCCTTGCGGAGGGAATAGCTACACTGTTTGTATTCGGTCATGTTTCCTGTCACCTTGCCCTGCTTAAAAGCAGTGGTTCGCGCTTTCAGTTTTGCGCGAATGCTGCCATCAATCCACGGTTTCTGGTTGGGGAATGTTTTAATAGACGCTGTGGGTACAACATCACCGATGCACTCGCTAATGAACTCGCTCACCGAATCAGCGTATTAATCTATGTTATTGTCCGACGCTATGCGGAACATATCCCAGTCCACGTGATCGAAGCAATCTTGAAGCGTGGAATTCGATTGGTCGGACCAGCGTTGAACAGACCTGAGCACGAGCGCTTCCTGTTTTAGTTTCTGTCTATAGGCTGGGAGAAACAAAATGGAGTCGTGATCAGATTTTCCGAAAGGAGGGTGGGGGATGGCTTTATATGCATCGCGGAAGTTAGAATAACAATGGTCCAAGGTTTTGCCAGCCCGGGTCGCGCATTCGATATGCTGATAAAATTTAGGGAGCCTTGTTTTCAGACTAGCCTTGTTAAAATCCCCAGCTACAATAAATGCAGCCTCAGGATATGTGGTTTCCAGTTTACATAGAGTCAAATGAAGTTCTTTCAGGGCCGTCGATGTGTCTGCTTGGGGAGGATATACACGACTGTGATTATGATTGAAGAGAATTCTCTTGGTAGATAGTACGGTCGGCATTTGATTGTAAGGAATTCTAGGTCAGGTGAACAAAAGGACTTGAGTTCCTGTATGTTGTTATGATCACACCACGTCTCGTTAGTCATAAGGCATACACCCCCGCCCTTCTTCTTACCAGAGAGATGTTTGTTTCTGTCGGCGCGATGCGTGAAGAAACCAGGTGGCTGTACCGACTGATGACGTATGCCGAGTGAGCCATGTTTCAGTGAAACAAAGAACGTTACAATCTCTGATGTCTTTCTGGAAGGCAACCCTTRCTCGGATTTTGTCTACCTTGTTGTCAAGAGACTGGACATTGGCGAGTAGTATGCTAGGGAGCGGTGCGCGATATGCCCGTCTACGGTGCCTGACCAGAAGACCGTCTGCCCCTTCCGTCTGCCCCTTCTGCGGCGCCGTTGTTTTGGGTCGCCTGCTGGGATCCTATCTATTGTCCTGGGTGGTGGACCAAACAGAGGATCCGCTTCGGGAAAGTCGTATTCCTGGTTGTAATGTTGGTGAGTTGACGTTGCTCTTACATCCAATAGTTCCTCCCGACTGTATGCAATAAAACCTAAGATTTCCTGGGGTAACAATGTAAGAAATAACACATAAAAAAATGTAATACTGCATAGTTTCCTAGGAACGCGAAGCGAGGCGGCCATCTCTGTCGGCGCCGGAAGTACTATATAGAATCTATACTGAGATCAGGTGACAGATCATGTGACACTTAGATTGCACACAGGTGGACTTTATTTCTGTAATTATGTGACTTCTGAAGGTAATTGGTTTCACCAGATCTGATTTAGGGGCTTCATAGCAAAGGGGGTGAATATATATGCACGCACCACTTTTCAGTTGAATTTTTTWAAACATTTTTTAAACAAGTTATTTTTCTTATTTCACTTCACCAATTTGGACTATTTTGTGTATGTCCATTGCATGAAATCCAAATAAAAATCTATTTAAATTACAGGTTGTTATACAACAAAATAGGAAAAACGCCAAGGGGGATGAATACCTTTGCAAGGCACTGTACGTACTTTATTATTATTATTATTCATATTTCTGTACATTGTTGTTGTTGAGATGACCTTGTAAAATAAACCCCCAAATGACTGGTAATAGAT
>NW_019957536.1:68274-76242 GCF_002910315.2 Salvelinus sp. IW2-2015 | reverse complement strand
CGGGCATGATGACACCTTGCTGTCCCCAGTCCGCCTGGCCTTGCTGCTATTCCAGTTTCAACTGTTCTGCCTGCGGTTACGGAACCCCTACCTGTCCCAGACCTGCTGTTTTCAACTCTTAATGATCGGCTATGAAAAGCCAACTGAGATTTATTCCTGATTATTATTTGACCATGCTTGTCATTTATGAACATTTTGAAAATCTTGGCTCTCTCTAATTTTCTCCTTCTCTCTTTCTTTCTCTCGGAGGACCTGAGCCCTAGGACCATACGTCGGGACTACCGGCCGTGGTGACTCTTGCTGTCCCCAGTCCGCCTGGCCTTGCTGCTATTCCAGTTCAACTGTTCTGCCTGCGGTTATGGAACCCCTACCTGTCCCAGACCTGCTGTTTTCAACTCTTAATGATCGGCTATGAAAAGCCAACTGAGATTTATTCCTGATTATTATTTGACCATGCTTGTCATTTATGGAAATTTTGAAAATCTTGGCTCTCTCTAATTTTCTCCTTCTCTCTTTCTTTCTCTCGGAGGACCTGGGCCCTAGGACCATGCGTCGGGACTGCCGCCCGTGGTGACTCCTTGCTGTCCCCAGTCCGCCTGGCCTTGCTGCTATTCCAGTTTCAGCTGTTCTGCCTGCGGTTATGGAACCGCCACCTGTCCCAGACCTGTTGTTTTTCAACTCTTTGATGATCGGCTATGAAAAGCCAACTGAAAATTATTCATGATTATTATTTGACCATGCTTGTCACTTATGAACATTTTGAACATCTTGGCATAGTTCTGTTATAATCTCCACCCGGCACAGCCAGAAGAGGACTGGCCACCCCTCATAGCCTGGTTCCTCTCTAGGTTTCTTCCTAGGTTTTGGCCTTTCTAGGGAGTTTTCCTAGCCACCGTGCTTCTACACCTGCATTACTAGCTGTTTGGGGTTTTAGGCTGGGTGTCTGTACAGCACTTCGAGATATTAGCTGATGTACGAAGGGCTATATAAAATAAAATTGATTGATTGATTGATTGTGATGTACGAAGGGCTATATAAAATAAACTGGATTGATTGATTGATGTAAGAAGGGCTATATAAATAAATTTGATTTGAATACAACTGGCACAAAGCCATTGGTTATTTATCATTTACAGGGTAACCTATACTGGATGCATCATACTCCAGCATCTGTTTAGATATACTCCTTTATCTATGACCACATCACTTGCCTTCTATTGGAAGTCAAAGCATTATTCAAACAGTATCTGGTAGTTAGTGTGCCTATCCCTAACCATGACCCTGACTAACCCTAACCCTAGCTTCATGTTCACACCCCAGCTCAACCCTAATCCTAAGAACCTGTCTGCCACCATATTCACCCATTAGGGATTCTATCAGGGAATAGCGTTGAGCAGGGCTGTGGACATTAATTTAAGGGAAGTGAAAATTAATTTAAGAGAAGTTAGGATTCACGCCCTAGATTTCCTTGAGTATTAGATAATAAGACTGCTGATATGTAAATCAGGCCATTTAAAATATTGTGGGTGAAACCAGTGTAGGTTGCCTCTGCATTGTGTTTGATTGRCTTACATTTGACCAAAGGATCAGGGTTGGTGTTGATCTTTACTTCTCTGAAAAGGAAAAGAAAAACTTCCTTAAAAAAATGCTGTGCTTCCCTTCTACACCATCTCCTCTCTTCCACCTGAGTACAGTAGACAGGGCAGGGCAATATAACAATAATCTCCTTTCACAAAGCAGTGCAATATAATGAAACACAATGTACAGTATGAAATGTAAATGTACAGTAGCATATGGACCTAGGCTATCCAACTTTCCCAATGACAGCCAGGCGTTACGTACAGTACAGTAGTGCCATGCACTTGTAAACATAGCTAGCCTTGGACAGTAAATATATGTTCCACATATCCTAAAGGCCCAGTGCAGTCAAAAACATGTTTTCCCTCTGTTTTATATATATATTGACACTATGAGGTTGGAATAATACTATGAAATTGTGAAAACGATGATAATGTCTGTTTAGTGTAAGAGCTGTTTGAAAAGACTTTCTGAAATGTCAGCCTGTTTTGGTGGGATGGAGTTTTTTGCCTTCAATGGTGACATCAACATGCTGTCTTACTTAATAGACCAATAAGAAAGAGAGTTCCAAACCTACCTGCCAATAACAGCAAATTTTCTCTCTGCCAAACCTCTCTGCCAATAACAGCTAACCTCCCCACTCAGACCACATTCAGACAGTACTGGAACAGTTCTTGCTTSAGAAATGTCCTTTTGCTAAGAAGCTATCGCTGTTTCTTTTTGACMATTTTAATTGAAAACAATCACAATAAAGTAATGAATTGTTACTCAGAATTGTTTTTATATTGAGATAAAACGTCTGCTTCGGACCTTTAACAAGCATAGCACATGCCATACCTGATAAGGAAAGGAAAAACATCCATAAACAAATGCTGTGCTGCCCGTATACAGTACACTAATTCCTCTGTAAGGTATAAATTAACAAGGAAAGGGGACATGAATACACATGCTAGTCCAATGACGCCATGTACAGTAAAAAGTACAGTAGCTAGCTAACATGTACAGTATTCATAGATTACAAGATTTAAAAAATGCCAATATAATTGTAGGATGCCATAATAATAATATGTCAGGGACCATATACATTCATTATTGGAGCTTTTACATATATACTGAGTGTACAAAATGTTAGCAACACCTGCTCCTTCCATTACATAGACTGACTAGGTGAATCCAGTTGAAAGCTATGAACCCTTATTGATGTCACTTGTTAAATCCACTTCAATCAGTGTAGATGAAGGAAAGGAGACAGGTTAAAGAAGGATTTTTAAGCCTTGAGACAATTAAGACATGGCAAAACAAAATATTTAAGTGCCTTTGAACGGGGTATGGTTGTAGATGCCAGGAGTGTGTCATGAACTGCAGTGCTGTTTGCTTTTTCACCCTCAACAGTTTCCCGTGTGCATTTTATTTTTTATTTTATTTATTTATTTATTTTTATTTTTTCACCTTTATTTAACCAGGTAGGCTAGTTGAGAACAAGTTCTCATTTGCAACTGCGACCTGGCCAAGATAAAGCATAGCAAGTCGACACATACAACAACACAGAGTTACACATGGAATAAACAAAACATACATGTAATACAGTAGAAAAATAAGTCTATATACAATGTGAGCAAATGAGGTGAGATAAGGGAGGTAAAGGCAAAAAAAGGCCATGGTGGCGAGGTAAAAACAATATAGCAAGTAAAACACTGGAATGGTAGATTTGCAGTGGAAGAATGTGCAAAGTAGAAATAGAAATAAATAAATACAGTAGGGGAAGAGGTAGTTGTTTGGGCTAAATTATAGATGGGCTATGTACAAGTGCATCAAGAATGGTCCACCAACCAAAGGACATCCAACCAACTTGACACAACTGTGGGAAACACTGGAGTCAACATGGGCCAGCATCTCTGTGGAACGTTTTCGACAACTTGTAGAGTCCATGCCCCAACGAATTGAGGCAGTTCTGAGAGCAGAATCAAATMAAATGTATTTATGAAGCCCTTTTTACATCAGCAGATGTCACAAAGTGCTTATACAGAAACCCAGCCTAAAACTAAAAACAGCAAGCAATGCAGATGTAGAAGAACAGTGGCTAGGAAAAACTCCCTAGACAGGCAGGAACCTAGGAAGAAAACAAGAGAGGAACCAGGCTCTGAAGGGTGGCCAGTCCTCTTCTGGCTGTGCCGGGTGGTTATTATAAGAGTACATTGCCATTAAGGCCAGATTGTTCTTCAAGATGTTCAAACGTTCATAAATGACCAACAAATTCAAATAATAATCACAGTGGTTGTAGAGGGTGCAACAGGTCAGTACCTGAGGAGTAAATGTCAGTTGGCTTTTCATAGCTGAGCATTCAGAGGTCGAGGGGGATTAACTCAATATTAAGAAGAATTGATTATGATTTCCATGGGATAATTTCACTGTAACCTACCTCTTCCACAACAGTGTACAGTAGACAGGGTAGACAGGGAAGAGGTAAGGGGGCAGGGGATGTTTATGAGGGGGAACACAGAAGGAGAGCGAAGTGTGCGACAGTAAAAAGGGCACTTACACCACCAAAAGGAATGTACACTAATATCAGGCATGGGAACTGTTCAGATTTTGTGTAATTAAATGACATGAAATACAACACTTGTTACATGAGCAGGCAGAACATTCAGGCTCTGAATAGAGATTAGTACAAWATCCCACTGTTCAACTCAGCTCTCATGTTTTGATGTTGTTATCATTGGGTGCCTGTTCTCTCTCTCAGGGCTTTATGTTGGTTAATATGACCTCTTACCCTCAATCTGAGAGAGCTTTGTAATACAGCATGTGGGTACTTATGTTGGTTTCATAGAATAGCTGAATGTCTTTCACATGACAGTTTGCTCCTCTATTCATGCTCCGTGGTTGGACAGTGAGATAATGACAGGCAGCATACCTTTTGCTCCACTGTTCATAAATAAAACCTGATCTGGCATTGACACACATAGGTGTGCTCAGGTGTTCCCTGATAGGGACCTGTCCCCACAGATTACACAATTCTCAAGGTGTTGACCTGGGAGATGTGAAGGAATGTGTTGTTGCCTTGTTACACAAACACTGCCAGGAATAACAGAGGGAGATTTCTCAATATTTGGGAAAATTGTGAAATGGGAATGCCAATGATATAGGTACTGTATGTTAAAGTTTTACGTTACAATATCACAGACACGATATATATGATACTTGATTTACGTGTGGACCGTTCTATTCTGTAATTGTTGACTACATTATAAAACATTTAACACATTTTGTTGTCATGGTGTTTTTGTAGAGACTAGCCCTTTCCAATCTAGTAAAGCTGTCATCAGAACATATATATATGTATAAAAAATGGTATCACCTTATTTAACCAGGTAGGCCAGTTGAGAACAAGTTCTCATTTACAACTGCGACCTGGTCAAGATAAAGCAAAGCAGTGCGACACAAACAGCAACACAGAGTTACACGTGGATTTGAGTCTCCAGCTTCACCGATTTTGGCAATTCGTTCCAGTCTTTGGCAGCAGAGAACTGGAAGGAAAGGCGGCCAAAGGAGGAATAGGCTTTCAGGGTGACCAGCGAAATATACCTGCTGGAGCGTGTGCTACGGGTGGGTGCTGCTATGGTGACCAGTGAGCTGAGATAAGGCGGGGCTTACCTAGCAAAGACTTGTAGATGACCTGGAGCCAGTGTGGTCTGGGGACGAATATGAAGCGAGGACCAGCCAACAAGAGCATACAGGTCGCAGTGGTGGGTAGTATATGGGGCTTTGGTGACAAAACGGATGGCACTGTGATAGACTGCATCCAATTTACTGAGTAGAGTATTGGAGGCTATTTTATAAATGATATCGCCAAAGTCAAGGATTGGTAGGATAGTCAGTTTTACGAGGGTATGTTTGGCAGCATGATTGAAGGATGCTTTGTTGCAAAATAGGTAGCCGATTCTAGATTTAATTTTGGATTGGAGATGCTTAATGTGGGTCTGGAAGGAAAGTTTACAGTCTAACCAGACACCTAGGTATTTGTAATTGTCCACATATTCTAGGTCAGAACCGTCCAGAGTAGTGATGCTGGACGAGCGGGAGGTGCAGGCAGCGATCTGTTGTAGAGCATATATTTAGTTTTACTTGCATTTAAGAGCAGTTGGAAGCCATGGAAGGAGAGTTGTATGGCATGAAGCTGGTCTGGAGGTTAGCTAACACAGTGTCCAAAGAAGGTACAGAAGTACACAGAATGGTGTCATCTGCGTAGAGGTGGATTAGAGAATCACCAGCAGCAAGAGGGACACCATTGATGTATACAGAGAAAAGAGTCGGCCCGAGAATTGAACCCTGTGGCACCCCCATAGAGACTGCCAGAGGTCCGGACAACAGGCCCTCCGATTTGACACACTGAACTCTGTCTGAGAAGTAGTTGATGAACCAGGCGAGGCAGTCATTTGAGAAATCAAGGCTGTTGAGTCTGCCGATAAGAATGTGGTGATTGACAGAGTCGAAGCCTTGGCTAGGTCGATGAATATGGCTGCACCATATTGTCTTTTATCGATTGCGGTTATGATATCGTTTAGGACCTTGAGCGTGGTTGAGGTGCACCCATAACCAGCTCGGAAACCAGATTGCACAGCGGAGAAGGTACGGTGGGATTCGAAATGGTCGGTGATCTGTTTGTTAACTTGGCTTTCGATGACCTTAGAAAGGCAGGGTAGGATAGATTTAGGTCTGTAACAGTTTGGGTCTAGAGTGTCTCCCCCTTTGAAGATGGGAATGACCGGGGCAGCTATCCAATCTTTGGGGATCTCAGACGATACGAAAGAGAGTTTGAACAGGCTAGTAATAGGGGTTGCAACAATTGCTGCAGATAATTTTAGAAAGAGAGCGTCCAGATTGTCTAGCCCAGCTGATTTGTAGGGGTCCAGATTTTTCAACTCTTTCAGAACATCAGCTAACTGGATTTGGGTGAAGGAGAAGTGGGGGAGGTTTGGGCAAGTTGCTGTGGRGGGTGMRRGGCTGTTGACCGGGGTAGGGGTAGCCAGGTGGAAAGCATGGCCAGCCGTAGAAAAATGCTTATTGAAATTCTCAATTATCGTGGATTTGTCGGTGGTGACAGTGTTTCCTAGCCTCAGTGCAGTGGGCAGCTGGGAGGAGGTGCTCTTATTCTCCATGGACTTTACAGTGTCCCAGAACTTTTTGGAGTTTGTGCTACAGGATGCAAATCTCTGTTTGAAAAAGCTAGCCTTTGCTTTCCTAACTGCCTGTGTATATTGGTTCCTAACTTCCCTGAAAMGTTGCATATCGCGGGGGMTATTCAATGCTAATGCAGTATGCCACAGGATGTTTTTGTGCTGTTCAATGGCAGTCAGGTCTGGAGTGAACCAAGGGCTATATCTGTTCCTGGTTCAAAARTGTTTTAATGGGGCATGCTTATTTAAGATGGTGAGGAAAGTACTTTTAACGAATAACCAGGCATCCTCTATTGACGGAATGAGGTCAATATCCTTCCAGGATATCCAGGCCAGGTCGATTAGAAAGGCCTGCTCGGTTGAAGAGAGAGAGAGGGAGCGTTTGACAGGGATGAGGGGTGGTCGTTTGACCGCAGACCCATTACGGACACAGGCAATGAGGCAGAGATTGCTGAGATCCTGGTTGAAGACAACAGTGTATTTAGAGGGCAGGTTGGTCAGGATGACATCTAAGGGTGCCTGTGTTTACAGATTTGGGGTTGCACCTGGTAGGTTAATTGATCATTTGTGTGARACTGAGGGCATCTAGCTTAGATTGTAGGATGACCGGGGTGTTAAGCATGTCCCAATTTACGTCACCTAACAGTACGAGCTCTGAAGATAGATGGTGGGCAATCAATTCACATATGGTGTCCAGGGCACAGCTGGGGGCAGAAGGTGGTCTATAACACGTGGCAACGGTGAGAGACTTGTTTCTGGAAAGGTGTATTTTTAGAATTAGAAGCTTGAATTGTTTGGGCACAGACCTGGATAGTATGACATAACTCTGCAGGCTGTCTCTGCAGTAGATTGCAACTCTGCCCTCTTTGGCAGTTCTATCTTGTCGGAAAATGTTATAGTTAGGGATGGAAATTTTAGGATTTTTGGTGGCCTTCCTAAGGCAGAATTCAGACACGGCTAGGACATCCGGGTTGGCAGAGTGTGCTAAAGCAGTGAGTAAAAAAACTTAGGGACGAAGCTTCTAATGTTGCATGAAACACACATGAAACCAAAGGCTTTTACAGTTACAGAAGTCAACAAATGAGATCGCCTGGGGAATGGAAGTGGAGCTAGGCGCTGAAGGGCCTGGATTAAACTGCACATCAAAAGATGAATAGAGGAGGAGTAGGATAAGGGTATGGCTAAAGGCTATAAGAACTGGTCGTCTAGTGCGTTC
>NW_019957536.1:66278-67294 GCF_002910315.2 Salvelinus sp. IW2-2015 | reverse complement strand
GCAGCTAGTTAGCTGCGATGATCCAGGTGAAAAGGTTCAGATCTTGCGGTAGGAAGCCGGAGATGAGGAGAAAGAGCAGTCCGGTATGCTCTGGGTTAAAACGCGCTATGCAGACTGGCAGGAGTTGACCAGGCTAAGGTTAGCTGATGACCGCTAGCAGTGGCTAACTGACTATTAGCTAGTAGCTAGTTAGCTGGCTAGCTTCTGTTGGGGGTTCCAGTTCTAAAGTATAGAAAATAGCAGATCCATACCACATTGGGTGAGGGGGGTCAGGAGAGTATGTTCAAACTGAGGTAAAAAATATTTTTAAAATATAYAAAATATATACAAAGAAWWWWWWTTACATATGAACAGGACACGACAAGACAAAGACAAAGATGTCTACGACTACACATAATTAAATAGTATAGAAGGAATCCTATTTATACATATATTTTTATGTCCAATTGATCGGTGAAAATATTTGCAATGATTCTTTACTACAATATCATTGCCACAATAAGGCTACATACTGTATCAAAGTGTGAAGGAGTCAGACAGGAGGGATGAAGGGGGATAGGCGACTCAGAGATGACACACACTCTCTGTCACCATTTGTCAACCAGATTACCTTAATAGGTCATTCACACCATGCCACCAAGGAAAATGTTTGTAGGCGGAAAAAACGACTAAATATGAGACCTCTTGTAGYTTGACAAGAACAAGTACTATATGATGGACACTGGCATATAAAGATATGATATTAACTTGTTTCCTGAGGAGTTTGTGTAGGGGGCTGGACCCYAAAATATCAATATAAAAGAGTAGGTGCACTCATAGACCACCAAAACACAATGGGGGAGACAAGAGGAAGGGTCCCACATGTTCTTCTACTGGCTTTGATRCAAGGTAACATGTCTTATTTTTCAATAATACAAGTAACTCAGGGAGTTAAGTTTCAGTTTCATTTACTGTGAATTCACAAGTCCAGAAGATGGAGAAATGAAAGTGTAAGATAGAGACATTGGAAAAAAAAT
>NW_019957536.1:53138-60093 GCF_002910315.2 Salvelinus sp. IW2-2015 | reverse complement strand
TCTTCCTGGGAATGAAGGAGAGGACCAGAAACGCGCGCGGCTAGTGTCAATCAACATTATTTAATAAAGAATAATATTAGAACACTACAAACAACAAAACAAGAAATATGTGAAAACCGAAACAGTCCATCTGGTGCAGAACACAAGACAGAAGAGACAACCACCCACAATCCCCAACACAAAACAAGCCACCTATATATGATTCTCAATCAGGGACAACGATTGACAGCTGCCTCTGATTGAGAACCATATTAGGCTGAACACAGAAACAGACAAACTAGACACACAACATAGAATTCCCACCCAGCTCACGTCCTGACCAACACTAAACAAGCAAAACACATAAGAACTATGGTCAGGACGTGACACAGCTAAAGATTTCAGACTTCACAGTTTATATACATCCTACTTAAAACACTACCCTTTCTCTCCAATCCTTACATTTTATGGCTCTACGGGAAGCTAATAAAGAGGGTAACAGGATTCCAAACATTTATTACTCTATAAAGAGAATCTGTCCTCACCTCCGGACCTCAAACCCTCTTTCATCTAATACACAGATGTCCATCTGTCCCCCCTGTATCAACACATCACTCTCGTCTCCTCCATCAAACACATTCCAAAGCCTTCTGTCTTTCTTCTGAGAACCCTTCACTTCTAACATAACTCAGTCTCTTTCATTTCCTATCATTCATTTAATATCTCAATGTTCAAAGTTTAGCTGATCCCAACAGCCCTAATCTATGGATCTCACATGACTGGGCAGAGGCGCAGCCATGGGTGGGCCTGGGAGGGCATAGGCCCACCCACTTGGGAGCGAGGCCCACCCAAAGGGGAGCCAGGCCCAGCCAATGGGGAGCCAGGCCCAGCCAATCAGAATGAGTTKTTCCCCACAAAAGGGCTTCTTAACAGAAATAAATACTCCTCAACATCCCGCCCCTCCTCCCCTCAGTCGATCCCGCAGGTGAAGAAGCCAGATGTGGAGGTGTGGTTACACGTGGTCTGCGGTTATGAGGCCGGTCGGACGTACTGCCAAATTCTCTAAAATGACTTGAATAAAGAAAAAATGCACGCTCCCTCAAAACTTGAGACATCTGTGGCATTGGGTTGTGTTACAAAACTGCACATTTTAGAGTGGCCTTTATTTATCCCCAACACAAGGTGCAMCTCTGCAATGATAATGCTRTTTAATYATTTTCTTGACATGCCACACCTGTCAGGTGAATGGATTATCTTGACAAAGGCTAAAATGCTCACTAACAGAGATGTAAACAGATGTGTGCACAAATTTTGAAAGAAATAAGATTTTTGTGTACATGGAACATTTCTGGGATCTTTTATTTCAACTCATGAAACATGGGACCAACACTTTACATGTTGCGTTTATATTTTTGTTCGGTGTAGAAATGAAAGGTTGTTTCATGAACACACCCTTGTTGGTCTACCTGTGCCAGGTGTATTTGAGTGGCCTTTTGTATAGAAGCCTTCCTGTTTGTTTCAATCAAGATTTCTGATAGGACTGGAGGTTTGGTGGTTTAAAGTTAATAGGAATTATTGTGAATGTAGTGCTTTTAGGCAATGGTGCCCATATTCTACCTAGAACTGCTCTCTTTCTCCCTGGGCACTTCCTCCGTGAGTGTCCCAACACATTGTCTCTCAATAAAATGTAGTGATATTTGTTAGTGAGAAATCTGACATTGCTGTGTTAAAGTCTGTCTTGTAGGACAACTGTACGGAGCTCATGGAGCTGAAGATGCATTGAAATGATAAAGTCCTATTGAGATTGTACCTTTCTTGTGACGCWGAAAATGAAAATAAATTGTTGCATCCTAATATTGTTGTCTGATTCCCATGCTCCACTCCTTGATGCAAAGAACCTTTAGCTTAGTCCCGAGGACCTCATCTCACGTATAAAAGCTGCGTAGTATGGTTACAGGAATAGGTTACTGTTAAACCCTATGTTAAATATTTTAACAGAACAATACCAACAATCACTAATGTTCCTTTTCATTTTGTGCTGACTGAAAACATGTCATAAATTATGATTCATTTGAGATGGCAGAGTTGATGCTAAAATAAGTTCCACTCATCACACTCTTCAAATCCTTGACCATAGATATACAGTGGCTTGCAAAACTATTCACCCCCCTTGGCATTTTTCCTATTTTGTTGCCTTACAACATGAAATKAAAATRGATTTTTGGGGGGKTTGTATCATTTGATTTACACAACATGCCTACCACTTTGAAGATGCAGAATATTTTTTATTGTGAAACAAATAACAAATGAGACAAATAAACAGAAAACTTGAGCGTGCATAACTATTCACCCTCCCAAAGTCAATACTTTGTAGAGCCACCTTTTGCAGCAATTACATCTGCAATCTCTTGGGGTATGTCTCTATAAGCTTGGCACATCTAGCCACTGGATTTTTGCCCATTCTTCATGCAATACTGCTCCTGCTCCTTCAAGTTGGATGGGTTCCACTGGTGTACAGCAATCTTTAAGTCATGCCACATATTCTCAATTGGATTGAGGTCTGGGCTTTGACTAGACCATTCCAAGACATTTAAATTGTTCCCCTTATACCACTCAAGTGTTGCTTTAGCAGTATGCTTAGGGTCATTGTCCTGCTGGAAGGTGAACCTCCGTCCCAGTCTGAAATCTCTGGAAGACTGAAACAGGTTTCCCTCAAGAATTTCCCTGTATTTAGCGCCCATCCATCATTCCTTAAATTCTGACCAGTTTCCCAGTACCTGCCGATGAAAAACATCCCCACAATATGATGCTGCCATCACCATGCGAGGTGGTGGTGTTGCGCCAGACGTAATGTTTTCCTTGATGGCCAAAAAGCTAAATTTTAGTCCCATCTGACCAGATTACTTTCTTCCATATGTTTGGGGAGTCTCCCACATGCTTTTAGGCAAACACCAAACGTGTTTACTTATTTTTTTCTTTAAGCAATGGCTTTTTTCTGGCCACTCTTACATAAAGGCCAGGTCTGTGGAGTGTACGGCTTAAAGTGGTCCTATGGACAGATACTCCWATCTCCACTGTGGAGCTGTGCAGCTCCTTCAGGGTTATCTTTGGTCTCTTTGTTGCTCTCTGATTAATGCCCTCCTTGCCTGGTCCATGAGTTTGGGTGGGCGGCCCTCTCTTGGCAGGTTTGTTGTGGTGCCCTATTCTTTCAATTGGTTTGTAATGGAACACAATTTCTAATTTATAAGCTCCGTGGGATGTTCAAAGTTAGGGATAATTTTTTATAACCCAACCCTGATCTGTACTTCTCCACAACTTTGTCCCCGAACTGTTTGGAGAGCTCCTTGGTCTTCATGGTGCAGCTTGTTTAGTGGTGTTGCAGACTCTGGGGCCTTTCAGAACAGGTGAATATATATACTGAGATCATGTGACAGATCATGTGACACTTAGATTGCACACAAGTGGACTTTATTTAATAACTAATTATGTGACTTCTGAAGGTAATTGGTTGCACCAGATCTTATTTAGGGGCTTCATAGCAAAGGAGGTGACTACATATGCATGCACCACTTTTCCATGTAGAAATCTTTTGAATTTTTTGAAACAAGTTATTTTTCTAATTTCACTTCACCAATTTGGACTATTTTGTGTATGTCCATTACATGAAATCCAAATAAAAATCAATTTAAATTACAGGTTGTAATGCAACAAAATAGGAAAAACACCAAGGGGGATGAAAACTTTTGCAAGGCACTGTAACTACTGTTAAGATAGTAGCAAGGCCTGGTTGTACAATGACTTGCAGTGTAATACAACAATTCTGCCTGTCTGATATGTGAGAATACTTTTCGTTTGAGTGGTACCTGTGTGTGTCCTTGTCTCTGTTTGTACTTTTGTGTGTGTGTTGCATAGAAATGCTGACTTAATTGATGACCATGCTGTGTTGGCATTTTGTCAGGCCAGGTGACTGATGACTTGGCTGTTGGCCTTAATCATCTACATCAAGCTGTGTGAATTGGGTATGGTTATTTGAAGGTCAGCCATACTCATGCATGTATCGCGTAATTCTGCAAGTCACCATTGTTATAGACACGTTTGTAATCAAAACTGGTTGTCTTTGTCCTTTCCCAGAATTGTGTTTCCTCTGGTTTCCGTAACGTGTTCCCATCTCTCTCTCTCTCCCTCTCTATCTCACCCAGAGAACCTGTTTCTGCTGTGAGACTGGTGGCCAACAACACAGGAGACTTAGTGGAGTTCAATGGAACCGCTGAGCCTCTACATCTCAATATCAGCAATGAKTATGTCGAGCTTTGACTGACTCTTTACAGTGATTTGGGAGTGACACAATAACACACCTACAATCATATGGCCAATGATGTATGATTTATCATGATCAATTGATTTTGCTCAAGAACACATAGGCTCCCTGAATATCCCTTCAAGCGACTGGTTCCTCTCTACCACCAGGCCTCATTGGGTATCTACTACAATTCCATATTAGAGACATTATATATAGGATGCCACTTTTCCAACAAAGTCAGTTGGATAAATTTCGGTCCTGCTAGAGCTGCCCCGGTCAACTGTAAGGGCTGTTATTGTGAAGTGGAAACGTCCAGGGCAACAACGGCTCAGCCGCGTAGTGGTAGGCCRCACAARCTCACAGAACGGGACAGCAGGTTTCTGAAGCACATAGCGAAAAMATATTATCTATCCTCGGTTGCAACACTCACTACCGAGTTCCAAACTGCCTCTGGAAGCAACGTCAGCACAAGAACTGTTCGTCGGGAGCTTTATAAAATGGGTTTCCATGGTCGAGCAGCCGCACTCAAGCCTAAGATCATCATGCGCAATGCCAAGCATCGGCTGGAAATTTAGAGGGGTTGGGTTAAATGCAAATGACACATTTCAGTTGAAGGCATTCAGTTACACAACTGATTAGGTATCCCCCTTTCCCTATCCCTTCATCTGCTGTGGTGTAAAAGTCAACGAGTCACACTTTGTTTGTTAAGGTGACCTTGTGTGTRTCGAGGTGTGTTACTCTCTCTCAGRTGGGTTGTGGGTTCTAGTCCCAGATACAATACAACATATCTGTTGTGTTTGACACCTGTGTTGTATTAATGTACATTTACATCAAAACCCCAAGCCAATATGGAAGMCCAGAGATTAGTATTGAAATTACTCTCCATCAAGGGATAGATGGCAGGTTTTGGAAAAACATTTTACCATTTGGCTAATTTCCAACTTCCTTGTATCGCAACCCCATTCATCTCTCCTGTCCAGGATGATATCTGACTTTAGAAGAGTTACAGCTGGACCGTGTAGATACAGTGACTAGAGTGATATGTGTGGAGGCAACACCTGTGGTTAGTGGGTTTCTATAATAAAGGGTAAACAGAGAGACAGACGGATTAATGTCTCTATTAAATCCCAGTCAATATTACCGAGTGCAAACATGCAGTAATAAAAAGACTGCAAAAAGCTTTTCTTTTTACTTTTCTAAAGTCAGTAGATGGCATATTCACTCTTAGACAAAATAGTTCCAAAAGGGTTCTTTGCTAAGGGATAGGGTTCTGCCAAGAACCGTTTTCATCTGAAGAACCCATTTTTGGTCATTTGTTTATTTAATTCCCACTAAGCACAAACCAGATGGGATGGCGTATAGCTGCAGAATGCTGTGGTAGCCATGCTGGTTAAGTGTGCCTTGAATTCTAAATAAATCACAGACAGTGTCAACAGCAAGCACCCCCACACCATCACACCTMCTCCTCCATAATTCACAGTGGGAACCATACATGCAGAGATCATCCTTTCACCTACTCTGGGTCTCACAAAGACACAGCGGTTGGAACCAAAAATCTCAAATATGGACTCATCAGACCAAAGGACAGATTTCCACAAATCTAATGTTCATTGCTGGTGTTTCTTGGCCCAAGCACGYCCCTTCYTATTATTGGTGTCCTTTAGCAGTGGTTTCTTTGCTGCAATTTGACCACGAAGGCCTGATTCACGCAGTGTCCTCTGAACAGTTGATGTTGAGATGTGTCTGTTACTTTAACTCTGTTAAGCATTTATATGGGCTGCAATTTCTGAGGCTGTTAACTCTAATGAAATTATCCTGTGCAGCAGAGGTAACTCTGAGTCTTCCTTTCCTGTGGCGGTCCTCATGTAAGCCAGTTCCATCATAGCGCTTAATGGTTTTTGCGACTGCACTTGAAGAAACTTTCAAAGTTTTTGACATTTTCTGGATTGACTGACCTTCATGTCTTAAAGTAATGATGGACTGTCGTTTCTCTTTGCTTATTTTAACTGTTCTTGCCATAATATRGACTTCGTCTTTTACCAAATAGGGCTATCTTCTGTATACCACCTYTATCTTGTCACAACACAACTGATTGGCTCAAACGCATTAAGAAGGAAAGAAATTCTACAAATCAACCTTTAACAAGGCACACCTGTTAATTKAAATATATTCCTGGTGACTACCTCATGAATCTGGTTGAGAAAATGCCAAGAGTGTACAAAACTGTCATCAAGGCAAAGGGTAGCTACATTGAAGTTACTAYATGATTCCATTTGTGTTTTTTCATAGTTTTGATGTCTTCACTATTATTCTACAATGTATAAAATAGTAAAAATAAAGAAAAACACTGAGTAGGTCTGTCCAAACTTTTGACTGTTACTATTTATATATATATAAAGGTAGGGGTGGAATACACATCTCATGAAAAAAGAAACGTCCTCTCACTGTCAACTGCGTTTATTTTCATGTATAAATATTTGTATGAACATAAGATTCAACAACTGAGACATAAACTGACCAAGTTCCACAAACATGTGACTAACAGAAATTGAATAATTTGTCCACCTAGTCCTAACCTGGTCCCAGTAATCTCATGAAAAAAGAAACGTCCTCTCACTGTCAACTGCGTTTATTTTCATGTATAAATATTTGTATGAACATAAGATTCAACAACTG
>NW_019957536.1:47774-53113 GCF_002910315.2 Salvelinus sp. IW2-2015 | reverse complement strand
CCAGCGAAGGCCTGGATTCACGCAGCTGTCCTCTGAAACAGTTGATGTTTGAGATGTGTCTGTTACTTTAACTCTGTTAAGCATTTAATAATGGGCTGCAATTTCTGAGGCTCGTTTAAAGCTCTTAATGAAATATCCTGTGCCAGCAGAGGTAACTCTGAGTCTTGCCTTTCCTGTTGGCGAGTCCTCATGTAGCCAGTTCATCATAGGCTTAAGGGTTTTTTGCGTGGCCACTTGAAGAAACTTTCCAAAGTTGTTTTGACATTTTCTGGATTGGACTGACCTTCATGTCTTAAATACATGTGGACTGTCGTTGCTCTTGCTCTATTTTTAACTGTTCTTGCCATAATTGGACTTCGTCTTCTTAGCCAAATTAGGCTATCTTCTGTATACCCACCTCTATCTGTCACAACACAACTGATGGTCTTCAAACGCGATTATAGGAAAGAAATTCTACAAATCAACCTTTAACAAGCACACCTGTAATTGAAATAATATCCTGGTGACTACCTCATGAATCTGTTGAGAAAATGCCAAGAGTGTACAAAACTGTCATACCCAAGGCAAAGGGTAGCTACATTGAAGTTACGTATTGACTTCCATTTTGTGTTTTTCATTAGTTTTGATGTCGTCAGATTTGTCACAATGTATTAAAATAGTAAAAATAAAGAAAAAAACACTGAGTAGGTCTGTCCAAACTTTTAGGACTAGTCTACTATTTACTATATATTAAAGTAGGGTGAATACACATTCAGGGAAAAAAGAACCGTCCTCTCACTGTCAACTCGTTATATTTTCATGTTAATATTTGTCATGAACATAAGATTCCAAACAACTGAGAATTAACTGACCAAGTTCCACAAACAGGTATACTTGTGGACTAACAGAAATTGAATAAATTTGTCCTTGAACAAAAGGGGGGGGTCAAAAATCAAAAGTAATAGTCAGTATCTGGTGTGGCCACCAGCTTGCCATTAAGTACTTGCAGTGATCTCCTCCTCGTGACGGCACCAGATTTGTCAGTTCTTGCTGTGAGATGTTACCCCACTCTTCCACCAAGGCACCTGCAAGTTCCGGACAACTTCTGTTGGGATGGCCCCGAGCACACATCCTCTGCTCCACAGGTCCCAGACCGTGCTCAATGGATTGAGATCTGGGCTCTTGGCTGGCCCATGGTCAGAACACTGACATTCCTGATCTTGAGGAAATCACGCACAGAACGAGCAGTATGAGCTGGTGCAATTGTCAATGCTGGGCAGGTGTCATGGCAGGATGAGCCTGCAGGAGCGTTACCACCATGAGGGAGGAGGATGTCTTTCCTTGTAACGCACAGCAATTGAGATTGCCTACAAATTACGACCAGCTCAGTCCGATGCATGCGTGACACAGCCGCCCCAGACCATGACGGACCCTCCACCTCCAAATCGATCCCCGCTCCAGAATACAGGCCATCGTGTAAACACTTCATTTCCTTCGACGCATAACGTGAATCACAACTCCACCCTTGGCTGATACAACCGCGACTCGTCAGTGTAGAGCACTGTTTTGCCAGTCCTTGTCTGGTCCATGACGGTGGGTATGTCGCCCATAGGCGATGTTGTTGGCCGGGTATGTCTGGGAGTACCTGCCTTACACAAGCCACAAGCCTCAGTCCAGCTTCTCTCAGCCACTGTGGACAGTCTGAGCACTGATTGAGGATTTGCTTCCTGGTAACCCGGCAGCCCATCCCTGTACCTGTCCCGCATTGTTGATGTTCGGATGTACCTGATTCCTGTGCAGATGAATGTACACGGCTCTCCACTGCGAGGACAAAACACATGTCCGTCCTGGTCCACCCTGTAGCCCTGTCTTTAGGCATCTCACCAGTTACGGACATTGCAATTCATTGCCCTGGCACATCTTGCATTCTCATGATCTCCTTGCAGCATGCCTAAGGCACGTTCCACGCAGCGTAGCAGGACCTCTGTGGCTCTTTATTTTGTTTTTTTCAGAGTCAGTAGAAAGTCTTCTAGTGTCCTGAAGTTTTCATAACTGTGACCTTAATTGCCTTACCGTCTGTAAGCTGTTATTGTCTTAACGACCGTGCCACAGGTGCATGTTCATTAATTGTTTATGTTCATTGACAGCATGTGCGTAAACAGTTGTTTAAACCCTTTACAATGAGACATAATATTATTTCAAATTATCGTAGCAAGCGTTGAAGGGACGTTCTTGTGTGTTTATATATAATACGTTACAAATTGGTCTAGAATTTTGTTTAAAGACAAGTTTAACTTGATCCGTAAAGATCCCTTTTATCAAATACATTACAATGCCTATGTTGATGATTTGCTAACGCATTTTTGTTGGAATATCTACATTAGGCGTACAGAGGCCCATTATCAGCAACCATCATCCTGTGTTCCAATGCCACGTTGTTTAGCTAATCCAAGTTGATCATTTGAAAAGTGCAGACCGCTTGTGTACTACTTCCTTCACAAGAAACAGGCACAAACTGGTCTCTAACCAGATAGAAAGAAGAATGGGAGGTGCACAATCTGAGCAAGAGGACAAGTACTAAGCATGTCTCAGTAGAGAAACAGATGCCTCACAAGTCCTCAACTGGCAGCTTTCATTTAAATTAGTACCTCCAAAACATCAGTGCTCAACGTCAACCAGTTGAACGACACCGGGATGCTGGGTCTTCTAGGCAGAGTTCCTCTGTCCAATGTCATCTCCTATCTACCGGTTAAGTACACTCTCATGCCTTAGTATGTATAATGAACTCTATGTGCTATGCATTATTCTGGTTGACATTTGCGCCAGATCTGAAGGATGATGTATTTTTCTTTGCAACTCTGCCTAGAAGGCCAGCATCCCAGAGTCGCCGCTTCACTGTTGATGTTGAGACTGGTGTTTTGAGGGTACTATTTAATGAACACAGGAGTGATGGTTGCTGATAATSGACCTCTGTACGCCTATGTAGATATTCCATAACAAAAATATGCCGTTTCCAGCTACAATAGTCATTTACAACATGAATAATGCATGCAAATCACAATTTGATGTTTTGGTATGGCCTAGTCAAAGTCCAGACCTAATACCAATTGACATGTGGCAGGATTTGAAACGAGCAGTACATGCTTGAAAACCCCCAAAAGTCTCTGAGTTAAAACAGTTATTTTTGCTAGGTAAAGTCCCGCCTTATCTCAGCTCACTGGTCACCATAGCAGCACCCACCCATAGCAAGCGCTCCATCAGGTATATTTCACTGGTCACCCCCAAAGCCAATTCCTCGTTCGGCCGCCTTTCCTTCTAGTTCTCTGCTGCCAATGACTGGAACAAACTTCAAAAATCACTGAAGCTGGAGACTCATATCTCCCTCACTAGCTTTAAGCACTAGCTGTCAGATCAGCTCACAGATCACTGTGCCTGTACATAGCTCATCTGTAAATAGCCCATACAACTACCTAATCCCCATACTGTTATTTATTTTGTTTATTTTGCTACTTTGCACCCCAGTATCTCTGCTTGCACATTCATCTTCTGCACATCTATCATTCCAGTGTAAAATTGCTATATTGTAATTATTTCACCACTATGGCCTATTTATTGCCTTATTGCCTTGTACAGTGAGGGAAAAAAGTATTTGCTCCCCTGCTGATTTTGTACGTTTGCCCACTGACAAAGAAATGATCAGTCTATAATTTTAATGGTAGGTTTATTTTAACAGTGAGAGACAGAATAACACAAAAAAAATCCAGAAAAACGCATGTCAAAAATGTTATAGGCTTTTTTTATTGTATTATTGACTGTATGTTTGTTTATTCCATGTGTAACTCGGTGTTGTTGTTTGTGTCGCACTGCTTTGCTTTATCTTGGCCAGGTCACAGTTGTAAATAAGGACTTGTTCTCAACTAGCCTACCTGGTTAAAGGTTAAATTAAAAAAKTTAAAAAGTTACGCATGGAAGAGTGGGCCAAAATTCCTCCACAACAATGTGAGAGACTGATCAACAACTACAGGAAGCGTTTGGTTGCAGTAATAAGTTGCAGAACTGTGGAGTATCCTGTTGTGGGTTCTCATCCTGGTGCTGCTCAACTTCACTACAGGTAAAGTGGACAATAAGCTCATTCTGGAAATATATTGATGCCTATTTGTGCTTTATGGTACWAACACTTGATTAAATAAGTAACAGGTTGTTCAAATGTCTCTGTTTGGTTGATGCACTRTAGTTTGTTTGCAGTCATTGCAGGTATAGGTGGGACAACCAGGTATTGAGTGTAAAGGGGCAATTACTTTTTCACACAGGGGAATTGGGTGTTGCATAACTTTTTTGATTAAATAAATAAAATAAGTAYCAATTTATTTWAAAAAAATTGTAAACTCAGGTTCCCTTTATCTAAAATTGGGTTTTGGTTGAAGATCTGATAACATTCAGTATCAAAACTATGCAGAAATACAGAACATCAGAAAGGGGGAAAATACTTTTTCACGGCGCTGTAAGTGTTTTCTTGACAGGTTCAATGTGAACAGTGTCTTATGAGCCCACTTTGCCTTAGCCACTGTTGATAGATCATGAGTTTCGACAGGGTCAGAGAACCTATACCCGGCCTCATTGGCCATGTATCATCCAGCCTTCTCCCAGGACCCGTATAGTACAGACAGAGTTGATCAGATTTACAGTAAACCATAATCAACATGAAAACACCCCCCCGTGTGTCAACAAAAAATACAGTGGGAAAAAGGTACTTGAGCAAAACAGGGCGTRGGTAGTTGAGTAGGTGTGTGTGAGTGTGTTCTGGTGACAGGTAGGGTGGGTTGGTACATTGGCATCACCTGACAATTTGTTGATTGAGAGGAGACTGTGACTGTGCAGTATCAACATGTTTGGATTTACCAAGAAGTCTGGACAGTCATTTGTTTAATAGGAAAGTGTCCCGTTCACTTCTGATCCGTGGTGTTTGATAAGAGGCAGAACTATGGAGTATCCTCTGGTGTGGGTTCTCATCCTGGTGCTGCTCAACTTCACTACAGGTAAAGAGGACAATAAGCTCATTCTGGAAATATATTGATTCCTATTTGTGCTTTATGGTACAAACACTTGATTAAATAAGTAACAGGTTGTTCAAATGTCTCTGTTTGGTTGATGCACTTCAGTCAAACAGTATCAAGTCAGAAAGGTGGAGATTTCTATTTATCTGCCATTGACAACAATGTCTAGAGTAGACATTAGAAATAGATAGTAGGTCATGTTGTAAATTGTGCGTTCAACTTGAAGGCACTAATTTAAACAAAAGCTTGTATTTCTGTTAAAGTGCCAGAGTCTAAAGATTTGATTCATCTCAAGTAAAATATTTT
>NW_019957536.1:44527-47130 GCF_002910315.2 Salvelinus sp. IW2-2015 | reverse complement strand
ATGAAAACCATGTTTTGATACCATTCCATTTACTCCATTCCAGACATTATTATGAGCCGTCCTCCCCTCACCAGCCTCCACTGATGGGCATACATTATCTATCARTRATTCATCTCTSTCACAATAATAAAAGTMATTTTCCTGACATGGAAAGCTAACACTTAAATGTGTCAATGTTTTCTGAACCCATAGTGAAGTTGGCCTACATAATACCTTTGAAAAGAATGAACCTGAACAGATCACAGAGKATGAGCAAACTGTTCATTTACATTTCAGATAAGACGTACACAAGACGTTTTATGTGTGTGCAAAGAGCTCTACAGTGCTCAATCCTATAACTTGGTCTCTATGATAAGTAAATAAAAAAAAATAGCATATTTAGATTTCCAAAACAAGTTTTACAGTGTGAAACAAATATAAACAATATGGTTGTTATTCTAATCTCTCACCCACAGAGCCTATTTCAAACGTGACYCTAAGGGCCAAYGCCACTGATCTAGTGGAATTGAACGACACTGCCATTTTCACCTGCTCTGTCTTCTCTGGCACCTCCCTCTCCTACCGCTGGCTGAATGGCAGCTCAGAGGTCACAGCCAGTGACAGAGTTCGGCTTGGTGTTGGGTACAACACTCTTACCATAGTCAGTGTGACACGATACGATGAAGGGCCGTTCAGATGTGAGGTCATCAATGGAATCAGCRATGGCACCAGCCAGCCCATCGGCCTCAATGTTAGATGTGAGTATCAGAGTATGCAGTATACTGTACATTAATCATACACAACAGACATGGATTGTACCTTGTCATTGAGATCCAGCATTCCATGCAATGATGTAATATGCCTATTTTCATCCCAAACCATTCCTCTGTGATCACATGATCCAGGTCATAATTTGCATGGATCATTAGTACACTGTGTTATGTTCCTCGGCCTGCACAATAGAGCAGGATGGAAACATATTCTAGGTAATGTTTACCCAACACTTCATTGTAATTTGTTCCTCCCATAGATGGCCCAAGTAACCTCACCATGATGGTAGTTCCTGAGATGACCATGGGACATACAGCCTACAAGGCGGGCTCTGTCATCACTCTGTCCTGCTCCGCTCAGTCCAAACCCGCTGAGTCCTACAAGTGGAGGTTTAATGGGACGTTCCTCAACGAGCAAAGCCCACAGCTCAGCCTGCAGAACACCAGGGAGAACCAGACAGGAAGATACGCCTGCTTAGCCTACAACAATGTCACAATCCAATTTGCCAATATAAACACAATGATAACGATTGTGGGTAAGGCAACATTCATCGTTACGAAATGTCATATAGTTGGTAGTGAATATTTGATTATTGATGGTTATGAATACAATGTTATATCATGGTATTTTTACCACCAATCGAGTGAAGTTCTCCTCTTCTTTTTACCATAGAGCCGATATCAGCGGTGTCGTTGAACCGTGATGGGAATCTACCGATACTGGATCAGTCCTTCACTCTGCGGTGTGAGGTGACTGGACCTGTAGACTACATTCACTGGCTGATGAACGGCCAGCTCATCTCCCTAAACAACAGAACATTCTTCTCTACGGRSAACAACACAATGGTTATSAACCCAATCCAGTTTTCTGACAATGGAGAATATCTATGTGAGGCCTTTAATGCTGTTAGCAACCTGACCAGCATGACATACAAGCTTGTGGTGAACTGTGAGTATTACAAGAGCTGGTAGTCTTTGTCTGATAAAACCAATTCAATGGCCTTGTAGTTAGAGTTTCCGCCCTGAGATATGAAGGTTGGGAGCTTGATCCTTGGACGAGTCATAACAACGACTGTAAAAATGGGACCCAATGTGTCTATACTTGGCAAGCAGCATTAAGGAGATAGATTGGGGGGTAAGGGCCTGTGATAGACTAGCGTCCTGTCCAGGGGATGTACTTGTAAATCAAGCTGCAACACGCTACAGAAACAGGAGATACTGAAGGCTCCTGCTCCTATCAGCTCCTTCTCCAACCCTAACCCTAACCCTAACCCTAACCCAACTCACACAAGCCAAGGATTGTGGAAGGCTGCTTACTTACTAATCTTTGTCAAAATAGTCAAACCATAAGATTAACCATACTGCCTTGTGTTTAACAGTTGGACCAGAGAGACCTGGTATATCTAGTCCGGATATAGCAATGACAGGACACATCGTGACCTTCAACTGCTCAGCCTCCTCTCAGCCTCCCAGCCAGTTCAGCTGGTTTTTCAATGGCTCCCAGGTGGCGACTGGCTCAGTTATGTTCTCGCTGCCAATAAGAGAGGATGAAACTATCTAGGTAATGTTTACCAACACTTCATTGTAATTTGTTCTCCCATAGATGGCCAAGTAACCTACCATGATGGTAGTTCCTGAGATGACATGGGACATACAGCTACAAGGCGGGCTCTGTCATCACTCGTCCTGCTCCCGTCAGTCCAAACCCGCTGAGTCCTACAAGTGGAGGTTTAATGGACGTTCCTCAACGAGCAGCCACAGTCAGCTGCAGAACACAGGGAGAACCAGACAGGAAGATACGCTGCTTAGCCTACAAAATGTCACAATCCAATTTGCCATATAAACACATGATAA
>NW_019957536.1:27698-44502 GCF_002910315.2 Salvelinus sp. IW2-2015 | reverse complement strand
AGAGTTTGAGACTGGCCATGCTTAGCCAGTCATGGGGAATAATACTTGTGTGGCTTTCAACAACGTCACTGTCAAAACAGCACTGTCTCCAGGATGCTCACCATCATTGGTAAGACAGAAGAGACATCAAACTGTTTAACTTGTACATGTAGATATAGGCCTTTCAACATACATACAGTGATTGTGATTTTAGTCAATATTATTGTGACACTGATGTTTTTTCACAGAACCAGTAAATGCCATGGTGAAGTCATGGGTGCAGCCAGTAGCAGACTAATGTTTACTCTGACCTGTGAGACCATGGAACCATTTACTCCATTCACTGGATGAGGAACGGCTGGCTCTGTATGCTGACAACATAACAGACTTCTCTATGACAACAATACACTGACCTTCAACTCCGTCCGCATTCTGACAAAGGAGACTATCAGTGTTCTGCTTCAACTAATGAGCAACATGACAGCCCAAATACAGACTGATCGTCAACTGTGAGTAGTTGTTATGGCCCAAAACCAAACTTGATATGTGAAAATGTAATTCTAAATTTGAACTTTAATGAGGGTAAATGTGGAATTTATGAAATGGAGTTGAGGTAAGTTTGGATCCACTTCTGAACCAATGTAATAAGCCAGGGGATGGATGGGTATTAATGGGGTCAGACCAAGCAAGCACAATAATGTCAGTTCTAATAGCTAATCTCATTCAATATCTTCATTATATTGTGTTTCCCAGATGGTCCAGAGAGACTGTTATCATGAGTCTGGATACAGCGATGACAGACACATCGTGACCTTAACTGCTCAGCCTCCTTCAGCTCTCTGCACTTCAGCTGGTTCTTCAATGGGTCCAGTGGCGATGCTCAGAGTATGAGACTGGCCACTGACCTTAGCCAGTCATGGGAGTACACCTGTGTGCCTTCACAACGTCACTTGCAGAAACAGCACTGTCTCAAGTTGCTCACTGTCGTTTGGGAGTCAGTAACTGTACTTAATATCAAGGACTATAAGTTTCTTTAATTGTTGTTCTGTTGGTTTTAGACAGTATTTGTGCTGTTGAACCTACAGTATAATTAGATGGAAGTTGAGATATAAAGTTTTTGAAAACCTTTCATCTGCTTTCCACAGCACCTGTGGACCATGACCATTGTGAAAGTCATTGGAGTCCAACAATACTGAATGAGAGATTCTCTCTGACCTGCGACACAGTGGAACGGTTTATCCATTCATGGATGAGGAACGCTGGCTTCTGTATGCTGACAACAGAACAGACTTCTCTATGAAACAATACACTGACTTCAACTCGCTCCAGCATTCTGACAAGGGAGACTATCAGTGTTCTGCCTCCACATCTTCAGCAACATGACCAGCCAGAATACAAACTGATCGTCAACTGTGAGTAGGCATTAACAAGTTCACTTGACCCATGGCTGAGGTGGAATCTTTTTGAACATCCTTTATAAATATTGTGTTGGAGTCAATGTGATGGTTTGGATCTCACCTCTTAAATCATCTGACATATGTTGATAACCTTTGACTTCTGGCAATGACAGACGTTGGATTTAACTCAAATGTGTCATACTCATTCCACAGAAGTTGAGTTTTTCGATCCTCCTTGAACTTGCTTGATGTATTAGGTCCTTATTAGTAAGAAATCCCAAACCTGTTGTCTAGTCTCAATTGAAGGAAAAACTAAAACCAGCAGACATAGGAATCCATGGAATTAATTTGATGCCACTGGTCTAACTGATTGTCTATTGTATCATAGATGGACCAGAGATGCCTTTAATAACAGGCAGCTTTAGGAGAACAGGACACAGTTTCAACTGCTCAGCCTCTTCAGCCTCTCTGCATTCAGCTGGTTTCTTCAATGGCTTCCAGTGCGACTGACTCAGTGTATGAGACTGGCCACTGACTTAGCCAGTCATGGGAATACATCTGTGTGGCCTTCAACAACATCACTTGCAGAAACAGCACTGTCTCTAAGATACTCACATGTGGTGAGTCAGTAACTGTACTTAAAATAAGTGACTAAAAGTGTATTTACTTTGTTCATTTGGTTTAGACACAGTATACGTACTGTTGAACTACAGAATAATAAAATGGAAGTTGAGATAAAGTGTGAAAAAACATTTGATCTGCTCCACAGCACCTGTAACATGACAACGTGAAAGTCAATGAAGCCCAGCAAATACTGAACAGAGATTTCTTCTGACCTGTGACACCGCTGGACGGTTTACTCCATTTGGATGAAGAACGGCTGGCCTCTGTATGCTGAAACAGAACAGACTTTCTCTATGAACAACAATACACTGACATTCAACTCCGTCCAGCATTCTGACAAGGAGACTATCAGTGTTCTGCTTCCAACCCTCAGCAACATGACCAGCAACTATAGACTGATCGTGAACTGTGAGTAGTTATTAACAAGTTCAACTTTGACCCATGGCTTGAGGTGGAATCTTTTTAACTTCCTTTATAATTTTGAGTAAAGTCATGTGATGGTTTGGATCTCACCTTATTACCATCTGAAAATGTTGATGACTTTGACCTTCTGGCCAATGAAAGATGTTGCGTTTAACTCACATGTTGTCAAACTCATTCCAAAAGGAACGACTGTCAGTGGTTTTTTTTCAAACCTAACTTGAACTTGATATACATTTTAACGTCCCTTATTAGTAAGGAACTCCCAAACCTGGTTGTCTAGGTTCAATTGAAGGAAAACAAAAACCAGAGACACTAGGAATCCATGGAAGGAATTTGACACACCTGGTCTAACTGATTGTCTTTTGTATCATAGATGGACCGGAGATGCTATTATAACAGGACCAGCATTAGGAGAAACAGGAACAGCGTGATCTCAACTGCTCAGCCTCCCTCAGCTCTCTGCCACTTCAGCTGGTTCTTCAATGGGTCCCAGATGGCGACTGCTCAGAGTATGAGACTGGCCCACTGACTTAGCAGTCATGGGAGTAACCTGTGTGGCTTCAACAACGTCATTGCAGAAACAGCACTGTCTCCAAGTTGCTCACTGTCGTTGGTGAGTCAGTAAGCTACTTAATATCAAGGACTATAAGTTTCTTTAATTTGTGTTCTGTTGGTTTTTAGACAGTATTTGTGCTGTTGAACTACAGTAAATAGATGGAAGTTGAGATATAAAGTTATGAAAAACCTTTCATCTGCTTTCCACAGCACTGTGACCATGACCATTGTGAAGTCATGAGTCAACCAATACTGAATGAGAAGATTCTCTCTGACCTGCGACACAGTTGGAACGGTTTACTCATTCACTGGATGAGGAACGGCTGGCTTCTGTATGCTGCAACAGAACAGACTTCTCTATGAACAACAATACATGAGCTTCAACTCCGTCCAGCATTCTGACAACGGAGACTATCAGTGTTTCTGCTCCAACATCTTCAGCAACATGAAGCCCAGAATACAACTGATCGTCAACTGTGAGTAGGCATTAAAAGTTCAACTTGGACCCCATGGCCTGAGGTGGAATTTTTTTGAACATCCTTTATAAATATTGTTTTGGAGTCAATGTGATGGTTTGGATCTCACTCTTAAATATCTGACATATGTTGATAACCTTTGACTTCTGGCAATGACAGACGTTGGATTTAACTCAAATGTGTCATACTCATTCCACAGAAGGTTGAGTTTTTCGATCCTCCCTTGAACTTGCTTGATGTATTAAAGGTCCCTTATTAGTAAGGAAATCCCAAACCTGCTGTCTAGGTTCAATTGAAAGGAAAAAACTAAAACAGCAGACACTAGGAATCCATGGATAATTTGATGCACTGGTCTAACTGATTGTCTATTGTATCATAGATGGACCAGAGATGCTTTAATACAGACAGCTTTAGGAGAACACAGGACACAGCGTGTCCTTCAACTGCTCAGCTCCTCTCAGCCTTCTGCCACTTAGCTGGTTCTTCAATGGCTCCCAGGTGGCGACTGACTCAGTGTATGAGCTGGCCACTGACCTTAGCCAGTCATGGGAATACATCTGTGTGGCTTCAACAACATCACTTGCAGAAACAGCACTGTTCTAGATACTCACATTGTTGGTGAGTCAGTAACTGCTACTTAATCAAGTGACTAAAAGTGTATTTACTTTGTTTCATTTGTTTTAGACACAGTATACGTGCTGTTGAACCTACAGAATAATAAAATGGAAGTTGAGATAAAAGTGCTGAAAAAACATTTGATCTGCTTCACAGCACTGTAACCATGACCAACGGTGAAAGTCAATGAAGCCCAGCAAACTGAACCAGAGATTCTCTCTGACCTGTGACACCGCTGGAACGGTTTACTCATTCACTGGATGAAGAACGGCTGGCTCTGTATGCTGACAACAGAACAGACTTCTCTATGAAAAACAATACACTGACTTCAACTCCGTCCAGCATTCTGATAACGGAGACTATAGTGTTCTGCTTCAACCCCTCAGCAACATGCAGCCCAAACTATAGACTGATCGTGAACTGTGAGTAGTTATTAACAAGTTCAACTTTGACCCATGGCCTGAGGTGGAATCTTTTAAACTTCCTTTATAATTATTGTAGTAAAGTCATGTGATGGTTTGGATCTCACCTCTATTACATCTGACAAATGTTGATGACTTTTGACTTCTGGCCAATGAAAGATATTGCGTTTAACTCAATGTGTCAAACTCATTCCACAAAGGGACGACTGTCAGTGGTTTTTCAACCTACTTGAACTTGAATATACATTTTAAGTCCCTTATTAGTAAGGAACTCCCCAAACCTGTTTAGGTCTCAATTGAAAGGAAAAAACAAAACCAGAAGACACTAGGAACTCCATGGAAGGAATTTGACACACCTGGTCTAACTGATTGTCTTTTGTATCATAGATGGACCGGAGATGCCTATTATAAAGGACCAGCATTAGGAGAAACAGGACACAGGTGACTTCAACTGCTCAGCCTCCTTCAGCCTCTCTGCCACTTCAGCTGGTTCTTCATGGCTCCCAGGTGGCGACTGCTGCTAGAGTATGAGACTGCCCTGACCTTAGCCAGTCATGGGGAGTACACCTGTGTGGCTTCAACAACGTCATTGCAGAAACAGCACTGTCTCCAAGTTGCTCACTGTCGTTGGTGAGTCAGTAACTGCTACTTAATATCAAGGGACTATAAGTTTCTTTAATTTGTGTTCTGTTGGTTTTAAGACAGTATTTGTGCTGTTGAACCTACAGTATAATTAGATGAAGTTGAGATATAAAGTTATGAAAAAACCCTTTCATCTGCTTTCCACAGCATTGTGACCATGACCATTGTGAAAGTCATTGGAGTCCAACCAATACTGAATGAGAGATTCTCTCTGACCTGCGACACAGCTGGAACGGTTTACTCCATTCATTGGATGAGGAACGGCTGGCTTCTGTATGCTGACAACAGAAACAGACTTCTCTATGAACAACAATACACTGAGCTTCAACTCCGTCCAGCATTCTGACAACGGAGACTATCAGTGTTCTGCTTCAACCCCTCTCAGCAACATGACCAGCCAGATACAAACTGATCGTCAACTGTGAGTAGGCATTAACAAGTTCAACTTGAACCCCATGGCCTGAGGTGGAATCTTTTGAACATCCTTTATAAATATTGTGTTGGAGTCAATGTGATGGTTTGATCTCACCTCTTAAATCATCTGACATATGTTGATAACCTTTGACTTCTGGACAATGACAGACGTTGGATTTAACTCAAATGTGTCATACTCATTCCACAGAAGGTTGAGTTTTTCGATCCTCCCTTGAACTTGCTTGATGTATTAAGGTCCTTATTAGTAAGGAAATCCCCAAACCTGGTTGTCAGGTTCAATTGAAAGGAAAACTAAAAACCAGCAGACACTAGGAACTCCATGGAATTAATTTGATGCACCTGGTCTAACTGATTGTCTATTGTATCATAGATGAGCCGGAGATGCCTTTAATAACAGGACCAGCTTTAGGAGAAACAGGACACAGCGTGACCTTCAACTGCTCAGCCTCCTCTCAGCCTCTCTGCCACTTCAGCTGTTCTTCAATGGCTCCAGGTGCGACTGCTCAGTGTATGAGACTGGCCACTGACCTAGCCAGTCATGGGGAATACATCTGTGTGGCTTCAACAACATCACTTGCTAGAAACAGCACTGTCTCTAAGATACTCAATTGTTGGTGAGTCAGTAACTGCTACTTAAATCAGTGACTAAAAGGTGTATTTACTTTGTTTCATTTGGTTTTAGACACAGTTACGTGCTGTTGAAACTACAGAATAATAAATGGAAGTTGAGATAAAAGTGCTGAAAAAACATTTGATCTGCTTCCACAGCACCTGTAACATGACAACGTGAAAGTCAATGAAGCCCAGCAAATACTGAACCAGAGATTCTTCTGACCTGTGACACCGCTGGAACGGTTTACTCCATTCACTGGATGAAGAACGCTGGCTCTGTATGCTGACAACAGAACAGACTTCTCTATGAACAACAATACCTGACATTCAACTTCGTCAGCATTTGACAACGGAGCCTACAGTGTTCTGCTTCCAACCCCCTCAGCAACATGACCAGCCCAAACTATAGACTGATCGTGAACTGTGAGTAGTTATTAACAAGTTCCAATTTGACCCTGGCCTGAGTGGAATCTTTTTAAATTCCTTTATAGTTATGTAGTTAAAAGTCAATGTGATGGTTTTGGATGCTTCACCTCTATTACCATCTGCAAATGTTGCTGACCTTTGACCTTTCTGGCCAATGAAAGATATTGCGTTTAACTCCACTGTGTCAAACTCATTCCACAAAGGGACGATGTCAGTGGGGTTTTTCAACCTAACTTAATTGAATATACATTTTAACGTCCCTTATTAGTAAGGAACTACCAAACCTGGTTGTCTAGGTCTCAATTGAAAGGAAAAAACAAAAACGCAGAAAGACACTAGGAAGCTCCTGGAAGGATTTGAAACAGGTCTAACTGATTGTCTTTTTGTATCATAGATGGACCGGAGATGCGCTATTATAAACAGGAGCCAGCATTAGGAAGAAACAGGACAAGCGTGACCTTCGCTCTCAAGCCTCCTCTCAGCCTCTCTGCCTTTCAGTGGTTTCTTCAATGGGTCCCAGGTGGAGACTGGCTAGTAGTATGAGACTGGCCCACTGACCTTAGCCAGTCATGGGAGTAACCTTGGTGGCTTCAACAACATCATTGCAGAACAGCAGCTGTCTCAAGTTGCTCACTGTCGTTGGTGAGTCAGTAAAACTGCTACTTTAATATCAAGGGACTCATAAGTTTCTTTATTTGGTGTTCTGTTGGTTTTAGACAGTATTATTGTGCTGTTTTGACCTACAGAATATAAAATGGAAGTTGAGATATTAAAGAGTTATGAAAACACTTTCATCTGCTTTCACAGCACCTGTGACCAATGACCATTGTGAAGGTCATTGAGTCCAACCAATACTGAATGGAGAGATTCTCTCTGACCTGCGACAACAGCTGGAAACGGTTTTACTCATTCATTGGATGAGGAACGGCTGGCTTCTGTGTGCGACAACAGAACAGACTTCTCTTGAACAACAATACACTGACTTCACTCCGTCCAGCATTCCTGACAACGGAGACTATCAGTGTTTCTGCTTCCAACCGCTCAACAACATGACAGCAGAATACAAACTGATCGTCAACTGTGAGTAGGCATTAACAAGTTCAACTTTGACCCCATGGCCTGAGGTGGAATCTTTTTTTGAACATCTTTATAAATATTGTGTTGGAGTCAATGTGATGGTTTGGGATTCTCACTCTTAAATCACTCTGACATATGTTTGATAACGTTGACTTCTGGCCATGACAGACGCGTTGGATTTAACTCAAATGTGTCATACTCATTCCAAGAAGGTTGAGTTTTTCGATCCCTCCTTGACTTGCTTGATGTATTAAGGTCGCCTTATTATAAGGAAATCCAAACCTGGCTGTCTAGGTGCTCAATTGAAGGAAAACTAAAACCAGCAGACACTAGGAACTCCATGGAAATTAATTGATGCGCCTGGTCTAACTGATTGTCTATTTAATTAGATGGAGCGGAGATGCCTTTAATAAACAGGACCAGCTTTAGGAGAAACAGGAACAGCGTGACGCTTCAACTGCTCAGCCTCCTCTCAGATTGTGGGTAAGGCAACATTCATCGTTACGAAATGTCATATAGTTGGTAGTGAATATTTGATTATTGATGGTTATGAATACAATGTTATATCATGGTATTTTTTACCACCAATCGAGTGAAGTTCTCCTCTTCTTTTTACCATAGAGCCGATATCAGCGGTGTCGTTGAACCGTGATGGGAATCTACCGATACTGGATCAGTCCTTCACTCTGCGGTGTGAGGTGACTGGACCTGTAGACTACATTCACTGGCTGATGAACGGCCAGCTCATCTCCCTAAACAACAGAACATTCTTCTCTACGGRSAACAACACAATGGTTATSAACCCAATCCAGTTTTCTGACAATGGAGAATATCTATGTGAGGCCTTTAATGCTGTTAGCAACCTGACCAGCATGACATACAAGCTTGTGGTGAACTGTGAGTATTACAAGAGCTGGTAGTCTTTGTCTGATAAAACCAATTCAATGGCCTTGTAGTTAGAGTTTCCGCCCTGAGATATGAAGGTTGGGAGCTTGATCCTTGGACGAGTCATAACAACGACTGTAAAAATGGGACCCAATGTGTCTATACTTGGCAAGCAGCATTAAGGAGATAGATTGGGGGGTAAGGGCCTGTGATAGACTAGCGTCCTGTCCAGGGGATGTACTTGTAAATCAAGCTGCAACACGCTACAGAAACAGGAGATACTGAAGGCTCCTGCTCCTATCAGCTCCTTCTCCAACCCTAACCCTAACCCTAACCCTAACCCAACTCACACAAGCCAAGGATTGTGGAAGGCTGCTTACTTACTAATCTTTGTCAAAATAGTCAAACCATAAGATTAACCATACTGCCTTGTGTTTAACAGTTGGACCAGAGAGACCTGGTATATCTAGTCCGGATATAGCAATGACAGGACACATCGTGACCTTCAACTGCTCAGCCTCCTCTCAGCCTCCCAGCCAGTTCAGCTGGTTTTTCAATGGCTCCCAGGTGGCGACTGGCTCAGAGTTTGAGACTGGCCCACTGACCTTAGCCAGTCATGGGGAATATACTTGTGTGGCTTTCAACAACGTCACTGTCAAAAACAGCACTGTCTCCAGGATGCTCACCATCATTGGTAAGACAGAAGAGACATCCAAACTGTTTAACTTGTACATGTAGATATAGGCCATCCAACATACAGTGATTGTGATTGTGATTGTAGTCAATATTATTGTGACACTGATGTTTTCTTCACAGAACCAGTAACCATGGCCATGGTGAAAGTCATGGGTGCCCAGCCAATAGCAGACTACATGTTTGTTCTGACCTGTGAGACCACTGGAACCATTTACTCCATTCACTGGATGAGGAACGGCTGGCCTCTGTATGCTGACAACATAACAGACTTCTCTATGAACAACAATACACTGACCTTCAACTCCGTCCAGCATTCTGACAAAGGAGACTATCAGTGTTCTGCCTTCAACCTAATGAGCAACATGACCAGCCCAGAATACAGACTGATCGTCAACTGTGAGTAGTTGTTATGGCCCAAAACCAAACTTGATATGTGAAAATGTAATTCTAAATTTGAACTTTAATGAGGGTAATGTGGAATTTATAGAAATGGAGTTGAGGTAAGTTTGGATCCCACTTCTGACACCAATGTAATAAAGCCAAGGGGATGGATGGGTATTAATGGGGTCAGACCAAGCAAGCACAATAATGTCAGTTCTAATAGCTAATCTCATTCAATATCTTCATTATATTGTGTTTCCCAGATGGTCCAGAGAGACCTGTTATCATGAGTCTGGATACAGCGATGACAGGACACATCGTGACCTTCAACTGCTCAGCCTCCTCTCAGCCTCTCTGCCACTTCAGCTGGTTCTTCAATGGGTCCCAGGTGGCGACTGGCTCAGAGTATGAGACTGGCCCACTGACCTTAGCCAGTCATGGGGAGTACACCTGTGTGGCCTTCAACAACGTCACTTGCAGAAACAGCACTGTCTCCAAGTTGCTCACTGTCGTTGGTGAGTCAGTAACTGCTACTTAATATCAAGGGACTATAAGTTTCTTTAATTTGTGTTCTGTTGGTTTTAGACAGTATTTGTGCTGTTGAACCTACAGTATAATTAGATGGAAGTTGAGATATAAAGTTGTTTTGAAAACTTTCATCTGTCTTTCGCACAGCACCTGTGACCATGACCATCTTGTGAAAGTCATTGGAGTTGCAACCAATACTGAATGAAGAGACTTCTCTCTGACCTGCGACACGCTGGAACCGGTTTACTTCATTCACTGGATGAGGAACGGCTGGCTTTGTATGTTGACAACAGAAAAGACTTCTCTATGAACAACAATACACTGAGGCTTCAACCGTCCAGCATTCTGACAACGAGACTATCAGTTGTTCTGCCTGCCAACATTTCAGCAACTGAACCAGCCCAGAATACAAATGATCGTCAACTGTGAGTAGGCATTAACAAGTTCAACCTGGACCCATGGCTGGAGGTGGCAACTTTTTGACATTCCTTTATAAATATTGTGTTGGCAGTCAATGTGGTAAATTGTATTTTTTGTTAATTGGTTTTGGGGTTATGTTTTTTGAATTTTTTTTTGGTTTGGGATTCACCTCTTAAATCTCTGACATATGTTGATAACCTTTTGACCTTCTGGCCAATGACAGACGTTGGATTTAACTCAATGTGTCAACTCATTCCAACAGAAGGTTTGAGTTTTTTCGATCTCCTTGAACTTGCTGATGTTATTAAGGTTCCTTATTAGTAAGGAAAATCCCAACCTGGTTGTCTTAGGTCCTCAATTGAAAGGAAAACTAAAAACCAGCAGACACTAGGCAACTGCCATGGAATTTAATTTGATGCACCTGGTCTACTGATGTCTTATTGTATCATAGATGGACAGAGATTGCCTTTAATAAAGGACCAGCTTTAAGGAGAAAACAGGACACAGCGTGACCTTCATACTGCCTCAGCTCCTTCTAGCCTCTCTGCCACTTCAGGCTGGTTTTCTTCAATGGCTCCCAGGTTGGCGACTGATCAGTGTAATGAGACTGGGCCCACTGACCTTAGCCAGTCTGGGAATACATCTGTGTGGCCTTCAACAACGATGCACTTGGGCAGAAGCAGCACTGTCTGCTAGATACTCAACATTGTTGTGAGTCAGAACTGCTACTTAAACTCAAGTGGACTAAAGTGTTTTAACTTTGTTTCATTTTGGTTTAGACAGCATACTACTGTGAACCTACAAAATATAAAATTGGAAGTCTGAGATAAAAGTGCTGAAAAAAACATTTGATTGCTTCCACAGCACCCTGTAACCATGACAAGTGAAAGTATGACCAGCAAATACTGAACTAAGATTTCTCTGACTTGTGACACGCGCTGGAAACGTTTTAGCTTCATTCAACTGGATGAGAACGGATGGCCTCCTGTATGGCTGACAACAGAACAGACTTCTCTATGAACAACAATTACGACTGGACATTCAACTCGTCAGCATTCTGACAACGGAGATACAGTGTTCTGCTTCCACCCCCTCAGAACATGACCAGCCCACCTAATAGACTGATCCGTGAACTGTGGTAGTTATTTAACAAGTTCAACTTGGACCCATGGCTTGAGTGGAATCTTTTTAAACTTGCTTTATAATTATTGTAGTAAAGTCAATGTGATGGTTTTGGATCTCACCTCTATTACCATCGACAAATGTTGATGACTTTGACGCTACTGGCATGAAAGATGTTTGCGTTTAACCTCACATGTGTCAACTCATTCCACAAAGGGACGACTTGCCAGTGGGTTTTCAAACCTAACTGAACCTTGATATACATTTTTAACGTCTTATTAGTAAGGAACTCCCCAACCTGGTTGCCTAGGTCTCAATTGAAAAGGAAAAAACAAAAACAAGAATGCACTAGGAACTCCATGGAAGGGAATTTGACACCTGTCTACTGATTGTCTTTTGCTCATAGATGGACCGGAGATCCTATTATAACAGGACAGCATTAGGAGAAACAGGACACAGGTGACCTTTCAACTGCTCAGCTCTCTCAGCCTCTCTGCCCATTCAGCTGGGTTCTTCCATGGGTCACGTGGCGACTGGCTCAGAGTATGGAGACGGCCCATGACCTTAGCCAGTCATGGGGGTAACCTGTGTGCCTTCAACAACGCCACTTGCAGAAACAGCATGTCTCCAAGTTGCTCATGTCGTTGTGTGAGTCCAGTAAACTGCTATTAATTATCAAGGGACTTAAGTTTCTTTATTTGTGTTTTGTTGGTTTTAGACAGTATGTTGTGCTGTTGAACGTAAAGTATAGATTAGATGGAAGTTGAGATATAAAGTTATTGAATAACTTTCATGCTGCTTTCACACGCCTGTGACCATGACATTGTGAAAGTCATTTGGGTCCAACCAATACTGATGAAGAGATTGCTCTCTGATGCTTGCGACCAGTGGAACGGTTTACTTCCATTTCCCTGGATGAGGAACGGCTGGCTTTTGTATGCTGACAACAGAACAGACTTCTCTATGACACAACATACAGCTGGCTTCAACTCGTCAGCATTCTGACAACGGAGACTATCAGTGTTCTGCCTCCAACATCTTCAGCAACAGTGACAGAGAATAAAACTGATCGTAACTGTGAGTAGGCATTAACCAGTTCTAATTGGACCCATGGCTGAGGTGGAATCTTTTTGAATCCTTTATAAATATTGTTGTGGAACCAACGTCAATGTGATGGTTTGGAATATTCCTTTAAATCATCTGAGCTATGTTGATAACCTTTGACTTCTGGCATGACAGACGTTGGATTTACTCAAAAGTGGTCATACTCATTGTCCCAAGGTTGAGTTTTTCGATTCCTTGAACTGCTTGATGTATTAAGGTCCCTTATTAGTAAGGAAATCCGAACCTGGCTGTCTAGGTCTCAATTGAAAGGAAAAACTAAAACAGAGACACTAGGAATCATTGGAATTTATTTGGATGCCGCTGGTCTAACTGATTGTCTATTGTATCATAGATGGTCCAGAGATGCCTTACTAACAGGACGCACGCTTTGTAGGAGAACAGGACCACAGCGTGACCTTCCAACTGTCAGCTCTCTCAGCCTCTCTGCCTTCAGCTGGTTCTTCAATGGCTGCCCAGGTGGCGACTGATCAGTGTATGAGACTGGCCACTGACCTTAAGCCAGTCATGGGGAATACATTGTGTGGCGCATTCAACACTATCCTTGCAGAACCACTGTCTCTAAGATACTCAACATTGTTGTGAGTCAGTAACTTGGCTACTTATAAATCAAGTGACTAAAAGTGTATTTACTTTGTTTATTTGGTTTTAGAAAGTATACGTGCCTGTTGAACTACAGAATATAATGGAAGTTGAAGATAAAAGTGCTGAAAAAACTTTTGATCTGCTTCCAAGACTGTAACATGACACACGTGAAAGTAATGAAGCCGCAAATACTGAACCAGAGATTCTTCTACTGTGTGACACGCTGGAAGGGTTTACTCATTCACATGGATGCGAAAGAACGGCTGGCTCTGTAATGCTGACGAACGAACAGACTTTCTATGAACACATAACTGATTTTCAACTCGTCCAGACTTCTGATACGGAGACTATCAGTGTTCTGCTTCCACCCCTCTAGCAAATGACAGCCAACTAAATAGATGAATTGTGAACTGTGAGTGTTTTCAACAGTTCAACTTTGACGCCCATGGCTATTGAGGTGGAATCTTTTTAAACTTCCTTTATAATTATTGTAGTAAAGTCAATGTGATGGTTTTGGATCTCACCTCTATATACGATCTGACAAATGTTGATGACTTTGTACTTCCTGGCCAATGAAAGAATAGTTTGCGTTTAACTAGCACATGTGTCAAATCATTCAAAGGGACGACTGTCAGGTGGGTTTTCACAAACCTAACTTGAACTGATATACATTTTAGAACGTCCTTAATAGTAAGAACTCCCAAACTGGTTGTCTAGGTTCAATTGCAAAGGAAAAAACAAAACTCAGAAGACATAGGATCCAGTGGAAGGAATTTGACACACCTGGTCTAACTGATGTCTTTGGTATGATGATGGACGGAGATGCCTAATTATAACGGAACCAGCATTAGGAGAAACAGGACACAGCGTGACCTTCAACTGCTCAGCTCTCTCAGCTCTTCTGCCATATTCTAGCTGGTTCTTCAATGGTCCGGTGGCGACTGGTGCAGATATGAGCCTGGCCCACTGACCTTTTAGCAGTCATGGGGAGTAACTGTGTGGCTTCAACAACGTCACTTGCGAAACAGCATGTCTGCCAGTTGCTCACTTTCGTTGGTGAGTCAGTAACTGCTACTTAGATTCAGGGACTATAAGGTTTCTTTACATTTGTGTTCTGTTGGTTTTTTAGACAGTATTTGTGCTGTTGAACCTAAGTATAATTAGATGGAGTTGAGATTTAAAGTTATGAAAACCTTTCATCTGCTTTCCACAGCACCTGTGACCATGACCAATTGTGAGAAGTCATTGGAGTCCAACAATACTGAATGAGAGATTCTCTCTGACCTGCGACACAGCTGGAAGGTTTTACTCATTCACTGGATGAGGAACGGCTGGCTTCTTGTATGGCTGACAAAGACGAGCTTCTCTATGCAAAATACACTGACCTTCTACTCGTAGCATTCTGACACGGAGACTTATAGTGGTTTGGCTTACCTTCAGCACATGACAGCCAGAATACAAACTGATGTCAAGTGAGTAGGCATTCAAGTTCAACTTGCAGCCATGGCATGAGGTGGAATTTTTTTTGTTTTGAACATCCTTTATAAATATTGTGTTTGGAGTCAAATGTGATGGTTTTGGATCTCACCTTTACATCATCTGATATGTTGATAACTTTGACCTTCTGGACCAATGAACAGAGACGTTTGGATTTTAACTCAAATTGTCATACTCATATCCACAGAAGGTTGAGTTTTTCCTCGTTCTTGAACTTGCTTGGATGTATTAGGTCCTAATTAGAGGAAATCCAAACCTGGTCTGTCTAAGGTCTAATTGAAAGGAAAAAATAAAAAAGCAGACACTACGGAACTCCAATGGATTAATTTGATGCACCTGGTTAACTGAATTTCTATTGTATCATAGATGGACCGAGATGCTTTAATAACAGGACGTTTAAGGAGAAACAGGACACAGCGTGAACCTTCAACTGCTCAGCCTCCTCTCAGCCTCTCGCCATCAGCTGGTTCTTCAATGGCTCCCAGGTGGCGACTGCTCAGTGTATGAGACTGGCCACTGACCTTAGCCAGTCATGGGGTACACTGTGTGGCGTTCAACAACTCACTTGCAGAAAAGCACTGTCTCTAAAGATCTCACTTGTTGGTGAGTCAGTAACTGCTACTTAAAATCAAGTGATAAAAGTGTATTTAATTTGTTCATTGTTTTAGACACGTATACGTGCTCTTGAACTACAGATAATAGAATGGAAGTTGAGATAAAAGTGCTGAAAAAACATTTGATCTGCTTCCACAGCACTGTACCATGACATAGTGAAAGTCAATGAGCCCAGCAAATACTGAACAGAGATTTCTCTGACCTGTGACACGCTGGAACGGTTTACTCCATTCACTGGATGAAACGGCTGGCCTCTGTTATGCTGAACAGAACAGACTTCTCTATGAACAAACAATACACTGAACTTCAATCTGTCCGCATTTTCTGACAACGGAGACTATCAGTGTTCTGCTTCCAACCCCTCAGCAACATGACCAGCCCAAACTAAAGACTGATCGTGAACTGTGAGTAGTTATTACAGTTCAAACTTTGACCCATGGCCTGAGGTGGAATTTTTTAAACTTCTTTATGTTAATTTTGTAGTAAGTCAATGTGATGGTTTGGATCTCACCTCTATTACATCTGACAAATGTTGATTGACTTTGACGGGTTCTGGCAAAATGAAATAGATTGCGTTTAAACTACAATGTGTCAAACTCATTCCACAGGGACGACTGTGTCAGTTGGGTTTCAAACCCTACTGATCTTAGGTGATACATTTAGAAACTTCCTTAATAATATGTAAGAAGCTCCCAAATGGTATGTCTTAGAATCCGCAATCTAAGACATATTAAAAATCATTTGAAGACCCTTAGACCTTCTGCCATGGAACTATTATGACAGTCATGTGTCTAACTGATTGTCTTTTGTTCATAGATGGACGAGATGCCTATATACAGGACGCAGCATTAGGAGAAACAGGAACAACGTGACCTTCACTGCTCAGGCCCTCCTCTCAGCCTCTCTGCCACTTCACTGGTTCTTCAATGGGTCCAGGTGGCGACTGGCTCAGAGTATGAGACTGGCCCACTGACCTTACCAGTCATGGGGAGTACACCTGTGTGGCTTCAAACAACATCACTTGCAGAAACAGCACTGTCTCCAGTTGCTTCACTGTCGTTGGTGAGGTCAGTAACTGCTACTTAATATAAGGGACTATAAGTTTGCTTTAATCTGTGTTCTGTGGTTTTAGACATGTATTTTGTGGCTGTTGAACCTACAGAATAATAAATGGATGGAAGTTGAGATATGAATAGTTTTTGAAAACCCTTTCATCTGCCTTTCCACAGCACTGTTGACCATGACCATTGTGAAGGTCAATTGGAGTCAA
>NW_019957536.1:20440-27621 GCF_002910315.2 Salvelinus sp. IW2-2015 | reverse complement strand
TGGATGAGGAACGGCTGGCCTCTGTATGCTGACAACAGAACAGACTTCTCTATGAAAACAATACACTGAGCTTCACCTCCGTCCAGCATTCTGACAACGGAGACTATCAGTGTTCTGCTTCCAACCCCTCAAGCAACATGACCAGCCCAGAATAACAACTGATCGTCAACTGTGAGTAGGCATTAACAAGTTCAACTTTGACCCCATGGCCTGAGGTGGAATCTTTTTGAACATCCTTTATAAATATTGTGTTGGAGTCAATGTGATGGTTTGGATCTCACCTCTTAAATCATCTGAACTATGTTGATAACCTTTGACTTCTGGCCAATGACAGACGTTGGATTTAACTCAAATGTGTCATACTCATTCCACAGAAGGTTGAGTTTTTCGATCCTCCCTTGAACTTGCTTGATGTATTAAGGTCCCTTATTAGTAAGGAACATCAAACCTGGCTGTCTAGGTCTCAATTGAAAGGAAAAACTAAAAACCAGCAGACACTAGGAACTCCATGGAATTAATTTGATGCACCTGGTCTAACTGATTGTCTATTGTATCATAGATGGACCRGAGATGCMTTTAATAACAGGACCAGCTTTAGGAGAAACAGGACACAGCGTGACCTTCAACTGCTCAGYCTCCTCTCAGCCTCTCWGCCASTTCAGMTGGTTCTTCAATGGGTCCCAGGTGGCGACTGGCTCAGTGTATGAGACTGGCCCACTGACCTTAGCCAGTCATGGGGAGTACACCTGTGTGGCCTTCAACAACATCACTTGCCTTAACAGCACTGTCTCCAAGATGCTCACTGKTGTTGGTGAGACTCGTTCTAACCGTAATCCTTTAAATGATTCGTTTGGTGTACTTTCTTGAGAACAAATAATCCCTCTGCAGCCATTAAACCTACTGCAACCATTGAAACAATTTCACTTTGTTCTCAGCGCCAATAACCTCAGTGTCCATAAGCACCAGTGGAACCCAGGCGATAGAGGGTGACCCCTTTACAATGACTTGCAATATCGTTGGTGATCCTAGCTCCATTCACTGGTGGAAGAACCTCACGTTAGTGCATCTGGACAACAGAACCCACGTCTCTTTCGACAACAGAACACTGACCTTCAACCCTGTCCAGTATTCTTCCTATGGAGAATATCAGTGTATGGCCAGAAATAGTGTGAGCAACAGAACTAGCAACCGCTACACACTCCTAGTGAATTGTAAGTAWTAATGGGGATCTATTCTTGTCAAAGATAGAGAAGGAAATAACTGTGATGACATATTAAGAAGTCAATAATCAACCATAAGGTAGTTAAAGTTGAATGTTTCGATGTCGTTATCTGATTTTCACAGATGGACCCAAGAAACCTGTGATAGCTGGTGCACCCATTGCCGAAACAGAACAAAGAGTGACCTTCAACTGCTCAGCCTCCTCTCAGCCTCCCAGCCAGTTCAGCTGGTTCTTCAATGGCTCCCAGGTGGMGACTGGCTCAGTGTATGAGACTGGCCCACTGACCTTAGCCAGTCATGGGGAGTACACCTGTGTGGCCTTCAACAACGCCACTGGCAGAAACAGCACTGTCTCCAAGATGCTCACCGTCATTGGTAAATCAGACTACAGATTCCCATAAATTGTCCTTATGCACAAAAAGTGTATTTCTCTCAAAAGTTATGCACAGATTTACCTGGAGAGCTGTAATTTTGGATGACGTGGTAAGGGTGCCTAAAAATGGAACTGAGGGTCTACTTGTCATATCTATAGATCTGGGGGAGCCAAACCATTCCACATAACGATGGACCAGCTTATTAAGGAGAAACAGGGACCACAATAGCGTGTAGCCATTCAACCCTGCTCAGTCTCCATCTCAGCCTCTCTAGCCCAGCCATAGTCTGCGAGATGTGTTCCTTCATCACCTGGGTTCCCATGTGGAGCTGACCAGGTGGTCTCACGATGATGAAATGCAACTGGCCCACTGGACCATGTTAATGCCTATGTTTCACAATAGAGGTTGAGAGTTAATCAATCCTAAGTGTGGCCTTCGAGAAATTTACATGGACACTATTCTAACAGGGTACTCGGTCGGCAATTGAACCGAACACTGTTAATCCACAGGAATGAGACTCACTGTTTTGTCAGAAGTAAGCGGAGAACATGCGTTCCTAAGAGACTCGTTAAATGCCTCTAAATAGTATTGGCGTATTTGGTGGTACCTCTTCTATGGTAGAACATCAAATAGTCTCTCACATTCTGCAGCTCATTAAAGAGCCTACTGGCAGAACATCTACTCTGATTATACATTTCATCTTGTTCTCCTCAAGCCGCCAATCAACCTCAGTTCCTAAGCATCCAGGGTGTAACCAAAACCAGTGAACGAGATAAGACCAGCGGTGTGACTCCCTTTTACAGAAGACTATCCAAAGGAGACCGTTGCCGTTGATCGCGCTAAGCGCACAAATTTCACTGGTGGATGATAGAACCTCACGTTAGGTAAATCAAGCCCATCTGAACAAAGAAGAAGACGGACCCCACAATTTACTGGCTCATTGTGTCGACATTACTATTGAACCACTAAGACATATTCTGTCGCACACACTGTGCCCTAGCTCCAGTATTGCTTACGCTCAGTAGTAAGAACCTTCAGAGATCTGAGTCATGGCAAAAGAGTCGTGAGCTGATAGCTGAACTAGCAACCGCTAAAACACTCCTAGTGAATTGTAAGTATATATGGGATCTATTCTTGTCAAAGATAGAGAAGGAAATACTGTGATGACATATTAAGAAGTCAATAATCAACCATAAGGTAGTTAAAGTTGAATGTTTCGATGTCGTATCTGATTTTCACAGATGGACCACAAACCTGTGATAGCTGGTGCACCCATTGCCGAAACAGAACAAAGAGTGACCTTCAATGCTCAGCCTCCTCTCAGCCTCCCAGCCAGTTCAGCTGGTTCTTCAATGGCTCCCAGGTGGGACTGGCTCAGTGTATGAGACTGGCCACTGACCTTAGCCAGTCATGGGGAGTACACTGGTGGCCTTCAACAACGCCACTGGCAGAAACAGCACTGTCTCCAAGATGCTCACCGTCATTGGTAAATCAGACTACAGATTCCCATAAATTGTCCTTATGCACAAAAAGTGTATTTCTCTCAAAAGTTATGCACAGATTGTTTACATCAAAAATCTAATTCATTTATATAGCCCTTCTCATATCAGCTGATATCTCAAAGTGCTGTACAGAAACCCAGTCTAAAACCCCAATCAGCAAGCTGCAGGTGTAGAAGCACGGTGGCTAAGAAAACTCCTAGAAAGGCCGAACCTAGGAAGAAACCTGGAGAGGAACCAGACTATGAGGGGTGGCCAGTCACTCATAGTATCTGGACTGTGCTGTGGTTGGTCACAATTAATACCTATCACAAACCAATGCCAATAGATTACTTTCAAATGTCTATGAAATGTATCCAGCATGCGTCAAATAAATATTATGCAATGAGAATAGTGTTGTCGAGGTGTCGGAGTCAGTCCATCTCTGGGCTAAAGCTCGAGCCCGTTAGAGGCTTTATACAGATGCTTTGAGTCGATTGCATGGTACTTACTAACGGGATTCCTCGCTGTCCTAAGATTGATATGTCGTTAAGAGATTGACAAAAACAAGCAGGCTCTGGGGCAGGTCAAGCAACGATCCGTGTGAATACAGAGTTCAGGGTTCCAGGTTAATGTGCCGCAGTTCTGGCAGAACAGTTGAAAGTGCGAGCAGTGCAGCCACGGCCATGTTTTGTGGTATCGGTGTGGTACAGTCAAGGAGGTCATACATGCCATCGCTATCTCTGAGGTCATGGTCCGCTATTATGGGCTCAGGCATTGCTCGGAAAGAGAGAAGCCAAAGTAGAGTAGAAGAGAGAAATTCCACGAGAGAGCAACTTAAATTTCCACAACAGGACGACTGCGATGAAAGACAACGAGAGAAGTATTGCTCCCTCTGCCAATGATTATCAGCAGACCTACGCCTAGGCGAGGCTCCCGCCGAAAAACATATAAACTTGTACTGTCATGATAAAATAGCTGGAGGCTGCAGACAGGCAAGGGGGTCAGAGACACTGTGGCCAAATCCATCGATGATACCCCCAGACATGAGCTCAAACAGGAAGGATATAACCCCACCCACTTTTGCAAAGCACAGTCCCCCACACACTAAGGGATATTCTTCAACCACCCAACTTTACCATACATCTCTGAGAGAAATTCAGGCCGAGTATACCGCCCACAAAGATCTCCGCAATACGGCAGAATCCAAGGTGGCGCCGGGCGCCAACCCTACCCATCCCTACGCATCATCATTCCTATGGTAAGTGGAGCAGCATCTTTTATTGCCAATAGAATAAATCCTATTCCTACCTGACTTACGGTGTCGTGCAATGTATCAAGAAATGAGTAGTTGAGACACGAAATGATCATGTTTCAAGTTCGACTCTAGTTTCCGCATAGGGCACCTATTCGTGCAGTTCGGACCTGTCACACAAGACTGGCCAGATTTCTGGAGGTCATAGTGCAGTTGTTGAACGCACCATGGTGGCACACACGGCACAAATTGTGTCAGGAATGGAGTGTCATGACTGTCACACTGACGGAGGAATGATCCACTACGGCAGCTGTTGCCTGAGATAAATTTATATATTAATAATTCCGTACCTGACCATACCACCGCCATTTATAGAAAGAATTTTTCTAGTACATTCCAATTCTGTCCTCTGACATAATCCATATGAACAAAGTAACCAATGCCATGTCCATGGAATCTTTCACTATCCTGCATGTCTTCAGCTTAGCTGCAGGATTGTCTGAGACTAGCCACTTTGAAGCTATTGAAACTGAGGAGTATTTCTGTCTGTAATAAAGCCCTAATAAACAGTAATTTACAATCCATCAGATCATCAACCATTTGTTTTATATACACTGCTCAAAAAATAAGGAACATTAAACAACACAGTCAAGTAACTACTAAGTCAATCACCTGTGTGATGAAATCAAACTGTCCACTTAGGAAGCAACACTGATTGACAATAAATTCCACATGCTGTTGTGCAAATGGAATAGACAACAGGTGGAAATTATAGGCAATTATCAAGACACCCCAATAAAGGAGTGGTTGCTGCAGGTGGTGACCACAGACACTTCTCAGTTCCTATGCTTTGGCTGATGTTTTGGTCACTTTTGAATCGTGCCGTGTCTTTCACCAGTGGTAGCATGAGACGGAGTCATCACCACACACAAGTGGCTCAGGTAGTGCAGCTCATCCAGGATGGACATCAATGCGAGCTGTGGCAAGAAGGTTTGCTGTGTCTGTCAGCGTAGTGTCCAGAGCATGGAGGCGCTACCAGGAGACAGGCCAGTACATCAGGAGACGTGGAGGAGGCCGTAGGAGGGCAACAACCCAGCAGCAGGACCGCTACCTCCGCCTTTGTGCAAGGAGGAGCAGGTGGAGCACTGCCAGAGCCCTGCAAAATGACCTCCAGCAGGCCACAAATGTGCATGTGTCTGCTCAAACGGTCAGAAACAGACTCCATGAGGGTGGTATGAGGGCCCGACGTCCACAGGTGCGGGTTGTGCTTACAGCCCAACACCGTGCAGGACGTTTGGCATTTGCCAGAGAACACCAAGATTGGCAAATTCGCCACTGGCGCCCTGTGCTCTTCACAGATGAAAGCAGGTTCACACTGAGCACATGTGACAGACGTGACACAGTGGAGACGCCGTGGAGAACGTTCTGCTGCCTGCAACATCCACCAGCATGACCGGTTTGGCGGTGGGTCAGTCATGGTGTGGGGTGGCATTTCTTTGGGGGGCCGCACAGCCCTCCATGTGCTCGCCAGAGGTAGCCTGACTGCCATTAGGTACCGAGATGAGATCCTCAGACCCCTTGTGAGACCATATGCTGGTGCGGTTGGCCCTGGGTTCCTCCTAATGCAAGACAATGCTAGACCTCATGTGGCTGGAGTGTGTCAGCAGTTCCTGCAAGAGGAAGCATTGATGCTATGGACTGGCCCGCCCGTTCCCCAGACCTGAATCCAAATGAGCACATCTGGGACATCATGTCTCGCTCCATCCACCAACACACGTTGCACCACAGACTGTCCAGGAGTTGGCGGATGCTTTAGTCCAGGTCTGGGAGGAGATCCCTCAGGAGACCATCCACCACCTCATCAGAGCATGCCCAGGCGTTGTAGGGAGGTCATACAGGCACGTGGAGGCCACACACACTACTGAGCCTCATTTTGACTGTTTTTAAGGACATACATCAAAGTTGGATCAGCCTGTAGTGTGGTTTTCCACTTTAATTTTGAGTGTGACTCCAAATCCAGACCTCCATGGGTTGATACATTTATTTCCATTGATAATTTTTGTGTGATTTTGTTGTCAGCACATTCAACTATGTAAAGAAAAAAGTATTTAATTAGAAATTCATTCATTCAGATCTAGGATGTGTTATTTTAGTGTTCCCTTTATTTTTTTGAGCAGTGTTTATACATGTTTTATATATCCAACTTTTGCGTCGCTGGAACTAAACATTTGATCAAATGCAAATCTTGATACTGTACATAAAAGCAATACTTCCTCTGTCCTCACAGAGGCTATAACGTCAGTGATGGTGAAACGAAACAAAATACCAATATCATCTCGACAACCTAACCTACCTGTGATGTCACCGGGCGCTATGACACCATCTACTGGATGAAGGACAACCTGTCTCTGGTCCTGAACAACACCTTGAACTCTGACATAACCATCTCTAAAAACTCTCTGCACTTCAGTCCAGTCAAGGTGTCTAACGATGGAAACTATCAGTGCGTTGCCACCAACCTCTTTGGTCCACACATCAGCCCTAAATACCAGCTACTGGTGAACTGTAAGTACTGTTTTTTTAATCTGTTGGTAAAATATTTTAAAAGATAAGCATTTGATGTTATATTATGTAGAAAGTCAGAAACCCACCACTATTAATGATGGTTAGTCTTCTGGGATCTTTGGGACTCCCTACCCAAGACCCTAACCTTAACCATAACTCTTACCTAACTCTGACCTTTACCCTTACCTTAACCATTTACATTTCAACTTCAATGGGGTGATTTCAAGTTGATATCCCAAGGATTCCGTTTAGACTTTTCCCTATTATGACCCCTCCTCTCTGACTCTA
>NW_019957536.1:0-19168 GCF_002910315.2 Salvelinus sp. IW2-2015 | reverse complement strand
ATTTGTTTACATCAAAAATCTAATTCATTTATATAGCCCTTCTTACATCAGCTGATATCTCAAAGTGCTGTACAGAAACCCAGTCTAAAACCCCAATCAGCAAGCAATGCAGGTGTAGAAGCACGGTGGCTAGGAAAAACTCCCTAGAAGGGCGAAACTAGGAAGAAACCTGAGAGGAACCAGACTATGAGGGGTGGCCAGTCCTCTTCTGGCTGTGCGCGGTGGAGATTATAACACAACATGGCCAAGATATTCAAATGTTCATAAATGACCAGCATGGTCAAATAATAATAATCATAGTAGTTGTCGAGGGTGCAGCAAGTCAGCACCTCAGGAGAAATGTCAGTTGGCTTTTCAAAGCTGATCATTCAGAGTATCTCTACCGCTCCTGCTGTCTCTAGAGAGTTGAAAAAACAGCAGGTCTGGGACAGGTAGCACGTCCGGTGAACAGGTCAGGTTCCATAGCCCAGGCAGAACAGTTGAAACTGGAGCAGCAGCACGGCCAGGTGGACTGGTGACAGCAAGGAGTCATCATGCCAGGTAGTCCTGAGGCATGGTCCTAGGGCTCAGGTGCTCCAGAGAGAGAAAGAAGAGAGTAAGAGAGAATTAGAGAGAGGCATACTTAAATTCACACAGGACACTGGATAAGACAGGAGAAGTACTCCAGATATAACAAACCAACCCTAGCCCGCCGACACATAAACTACTGCAGCATAAATACTGGAGGCTGAGACAGGAGGGGTCAGGAGACACTGTGGCCCATCCGATGATACCCCCAGACATGGCCAAACAGGAAGGATATAACCCCACCCACTTTGCCAAAGCACAGCCCCCACACCACTAGAGGGATATCTTCAACCACCAACTTACCATCCTGAGACAAGGCCGAGTATAGCCCACAAAGATCTCGCCACGGCACAACCCAAGGGGGGGCGCCAACCTACCATCCCTACCATACATTCCTGTTAGTGAGCAGTTCTTTATTGCCAAGATAATCCACCACCTGACAGGTGTGGCATATCAAGAAGCTGATTAAACAGAATGATCATTCACAGTTGCACCTTGTGCCGGACAATAAAGGCCACTCTAAAATGTGCAGTTTTGTCACAAACACAATGCCACAAATGTGTCATGTTTGAGGGAGCGTGCAATTGTCATGCTGACTGCAGGAATGTCCACCGGAGCTGTTGCCAGATAATTTAATATTAATTTCCCTACCATAAGCCATTTTAGAGAATTTTTCAGTACATCCAACTGGCCTCACAATCACAGAACAAATGTAACCATGCCAGTCCAGGACCTTCACATCCAGCTTGTTCACCTGCGGATTGTCTGAGACTAGCCACTTTGAAAGCTATTGAAACTGAGGAGTATTTCTGTCTGTAATAAAGCCCTAATAAACAGTAATTTACAATCCATCAGATCATACAACCATTTGTTTTATATACACTGCTCAAAAAAATAAAGGGAACACTTAAACAACACAATGTAACTCCAAGTCAATCACACTTCTGTGAAATCAAACTGTCCACTTAGGAAGCAACACTGATTGACAATAAATTTCACATGCTGTTGTGCAAATGGAATAGACAACAGGTGGAAATTATAGGCAATTATCAGACACCCCAATAAAGGAGTGGTTCTGCAGGTGGTGACCACAGACCACTTCTCAGTTCCTATGCTTCCTGGCTGATGTTTTGGTCACTTTTGAATGCTGCCGGTGCTTTCACTCTAGTGGTAGCATGAGACGGAGTCTACAACCCACACAAGTGGCTCAGGTAGTGCAGCTCATCCAGGATGGCACATCAATGCGAGCTGTGGCAAGAAGGTTTGCTGTGTCTGTCAGCGTAGTGTCCAGAGCATGGAGGAACCTCTCTCTGTAGATGGCCCTCTGAGTGTGAACGTCTCTGGCCCAGGCTTAGTGGTGATTGGCTCAGTAATCCCTGTCAATCTGAAGTGCTCAGCCGACTCCCGGCCAACCAGCGAGTACCGATGGAAATACAACAACCAATCATTGCCCGCGACTGGTCCTTTGATGGCTGTAGGCGTCTCCTTGAAAAATGCAGGGATATACACCTGTGTGGCCAAGAACTCTCTAACTAACATCTCAATGTCCAAGACCATTAGTCTGGATGTCACCGGTAAGTGGGTGGGTTCTTATAATTAAATGTCACAAAGTTGTTTTTATTACGTAGAATTTAATTTGGTTCTAGTTTGCGTACGTGTTTGTGCAGGGATCATTTTCATACATCATGGAAATGCAATACAGACATTTTCTGAACTGGTGGGTACAGACAGGAATCGAGAAGATATATACAATTGAATTTGGAAGTTTACATATCCCCCTCTTCTCCGATTATCTTTGTCCCCTCCTCTCCCATTATCTTTGTCCCCCTCCTCTCCCAACCTCTTTGTCCCCCTTCTCTCCCAATCTTCTTTCTCTTTCAGGCCACTCACCTGTCCCTCCATTCCAGTCCAGAGTTGGTCTGATGTTGATGGGCCTTGTAGCTCTCTCTCTGCCTCTGATCAACCACTGAGACTACCACACTGCACGTCTGCTGGCTGGGAGCCAATCACTCCCTTCCCTCTACCCTCACTGACTCCCCTCGATGATCTGAAAAAGGACTGGATAGAAATAAGTGGTATTGTCAATATTGTAATTGCCCCATCTTGCCACTATAGGGCTGGGTTTAGTATGCTCAGCTCCTTCCCAATGCTTTTACATTGTGAGGAGAGAGTCAACAAGAGATCAGATGGGAGGGGTCTATCCCCTTAGAATAGAACCCACCTCGACAGTGTGTTTTTATGTCAATCATCTCTATAAACTGATATTCTTTTTAAAAACTGGTCTTCAACAAGGTAATTGAAGGGGCAAACATCCACTGCTCAGTTGTGCTGCCTATTTCTGTTTCTAATTAAATGTTCTTAGATATTCACTGCCCTTGTGACTGACTGTTGCCCTGGTGTCCATTCACTGAGTCCCTTTCTGTGTTCTGCGTTTGATCATGTATGTAAACTCTGTAGTTCAAGTACAAATTCAGGTTTATTACCTTATAAATACCTTAAAGGTAAAACGTTTCAAAACAATAATACATTTAACTGGTGTTCATGTAAAACATGGCTTGTTTTTCACATTTAATATATAAGCTTGTAAATCCTCGGAGGAGACTAAGGCTTGTGCTCTTGTCTTATGTTTATACTTCCTCTTCATTAATTATTGTCTTAAATTAAGTTTAGTCTTTTCACCCATGTCCTACTGAATGGTGCAATCTTGGGTGATTTCTTTATCGGCAAAATCGCTGTGAAGCAATGTGAATTTAATGAAGTAGCAACAGAGCTATTTAGGGTGGCACAAAAAACGCAAAAGGAAATATGAAATCTAATGATAAAATTATAAAATAATACATTGGAATTCAATTCACACACATAGTGAAACTTGTTATAAAAACATGTATTTCAAAGGAGTATAATTATATAATACATTTTTATAAAAAAAAAACTAGTCATGGTTCCTGAGCGAGCAATATGAGATTACAAAACATTGTTACAAGGTTTATAAAGTAGTTATTAAAGGTCAACTCTTTAAATTGGAATACTCATGAAGTTTTTGCCTTGGTCACCCTTTGACTTCTGTACTCTTTCCATGAGCTTCTGGCATTTCCACTGATTCTTAAATCCTTTTCTTAGGCACATTGCCACAACTGGATTGTGCGTAGGTCAGAGAGGATGGGATGGGAGAGAGATACACAGATTGGTGACTTTGGGAGAGTCCATGGTAACAAGTGTTGTAGAAACTCTTGAATGTACTGCTGTTAGTGTTACAGAAACTCACAGGCCTTCCTGGGCTTGCGGTAGGATTTGGCAGACTCCTGGCAGAGGCAGCCTCCACTCAAACCCTCTCTCCTCCWCCCTGAGTGACACAAAGTAAACTGCTGTATTAGCCTGAGTACCATTCAGTTTCTGCCAACTAATTGCCATTCAAAAACATTACTATCATGGTTTGTAAGAAACAGACTGACAAGCAGGCTAGGATTGTAAAAAAAACTAAACAACACAAACTACTGTATACCCTTAAAATATACATAATGGACAAATAGCAATGACTTCCTAATCACTCACCCTTACAGTCACACAGTCTGTCATGGTGTCTGGGGGGGTTGATCTGGTCTCCAACTCTCCCTGKGTACTACACTGTACCTGTAGCTTGACTGACACCTGAATGTTGTACATCAGTTTCAAGAATCCCTTGGTAGAGAGGATGAGTGAGAGAGGTTGATCAGAATGGATATGTACAGTAAGTATGATGGATATTTTTCAATGATTGATGAGTCTGTATGATGGATATGTACAGTTGAAGTTGGAAGTTTCCATACACCTCAGTCAAATACATTTAAACTCAGTTTTTAACAATTCCTGACATCTAATCCTAGTAAAAATGACCTGTCTTATGTCAGTTAGAACACCACTTTATTTTAAGAATGTGACATGTCAGAATAATAGTAGAGAATGATTTATTTCAGCATTTCTTTCTTTCATCACATTCCCAGTGGGTCAGAAGTTTACATACACTCAATTAGTATTTGGGTTGCATTGCCTTTAAATTGTTTAACTTGKGTCAAACRTTTYRKGTAGCCTTCCACAASCTTCCCACAATAAGTTGTGTGAATTTTGGCCCATTCCTCCTGACAGAGCTGGTGTAACTAAGTCAGGTTTGTAGGCCTCCTTGCTCGTACACGCTTTTTCAGTTCTGCCCACAAATTTTCTATAGGATTGASGTCAGGGCTTTGTGATGGCCACTCCAATACCTTGACTTTGTTGTCCTTAAGCCATTTTGCCACAACTTTGGAAGGATCTTGTTCTTGGGGTCATTGTCCACTTGGAAGACCCATATGCGACCAAGCTTTAACTTCCTGACTGATGTCTTGAGATGTTGCTTCAATATATCCACATAATTTTCCTTCTCATGATGCCATCTATTTTGTGAAGTGCACCAGCCCTCCTGCAGCAAAGCACCCCACAACACGTTGCTACCACCCCGTCCTTCACAGTTGGGATGGTGTTCTTCGGCTTGCAAGCCTCCCGTTTTCCTCCAAACATAACGATGGTCATTATGGCCAAACAGTTCTGTTTTTGTGTCATCAGACCAGAGGACATTTCTCCAAAAAGTACGATCTTTGCCCTCATGTGCAGTTGCAAACCATAGTCTGGCTTTTTTATGGGGTTTTGGAGCATGGTGGATTGGAGCCTTCCAAGCTTCTACCTTGCTGAGCGGCCTTTCAGGATATGTCGATATAGGACTCGTTTTACTGTGGATATAGATACTTTTGTACCTGTTTCCTCCGCATCTTCACAAGGTCCTTTGCTGTTGTTCTGGGATTGATTTGCACTTTTCGCCCCAAAGTACGTTCATCTCTAGGAGACAGAACGTGTCTCCTTCCTGAGCGGTATGACGGCTGCATGGTCCCATGGTGTTTATACTTGCATACTATTGTTTGTACAGATGAACGTGGTACCTTCATGCGTTTGGAAATTGTGTCCCAAAGATGAACCAGACTTGTGGACGTAAACAAAAAAAATCTGAGATTTGCTGATTTCTTTTGATTTTCCATGATGTCAAGCAAAGAGGCACTGAGTTTGAAGGTAGGCCTTGAAATACATCCACAGGTACACCTCCAATTGACTCAAATAATGTCAATTAGCAGAAGCTTCTAAAGCCATTGATATCATTTTCTGGAATTTTCCAAAATGTTTAAAGGCACAGTCAATTTAGTGTATGTAAACTTCTGGCACACTGGAATTATGATACAGTGAATTTATAAGTGAAAAAATCTGTCTGTAAACAATTGTTGGAAAAAATGACTTGTGTCATGCACAAGACAGATGTCCTAACCGACTTGCCAAAACTATAGTGTAACAAGAGAATTTGTGGAGTGGTTGAAAAATGAGTTTTAATGACTCCAACCTAAGTGTATGTAAACTTCCGACTTCAACTGTATGTAATCAAATCAGATTTCACAACATACCCAATACACACAAATCTAAGTAAAGGGATGAATTAAGAATATATAAAATAATATGGACGAGCAATGTTCAACACGGCAAATAGACCAAGATACCAGATAGCATAGTATAGAATACAGTATATAATATGAGATAAGTAATGCAAGATTGTTAACTATTAAAGTGACTAGTGTTCCATTTATATTAAAGTAGCCAGTGATTTGAAGTCTGTATATATACCAGCAGCCTCTCTGTGCTAGTGATGGCTGTTTAACAGTCTGATGGCCTTGAGATAGAAGCTGTTTTCCAGTCTTTTGGTCCCAGCTTTGATGCACCTGTACTGACCCTCGCCTTCTGGATGATAGCGGAGTGTGAACAGGCAGTGGCTCGGTGGTTGTTGTCCTTGATTATCTTTTTTGGCCTTCCTGACAGGTCGCTGTAGGTGTCCTGCGAGGGCAGGTAGTTTTCCTGGCACCACCACTCCCAGCGCCCTCAACCCCTTCACTGTAGGCTGTTCTTGTCAGTTGTTGGTAATCAAGTCTACTACTGTGTGTCGTCTGTAACTGATGATTGAGGTTGGAAGCGTAATTGGCCACGCAGTCATGCGGTGAATAGGGACTACAGGAGGGGTCTGGGCATGCACCCTTGCTGGGCCCAGTGTTGAGGATCAGTGAAGGTGCTCGTTTCCTACCTTCACCACCTGGGAGCGGGCTCGTTAGGAAGGCCAGTACCCATTTGCACAGGGAGGGTTCAGACGCAGGGCCTCGAGCTTAATGATGAGCCTTGGAGGGTACTATGATGTTGAATGCTTGAGCTTTAGTCAGTGAACAGCATTTCTTACATAGGTAATCCTCTTGTCCAGATGGGATAGGGCAGGTGTGATGGCGATTGCATCGTCTGTGGACCTATTGGGCGGTAAGCAAATTGAAGTGGTCGGTTAGGGTGACAGGTAAGGTGGAGGTGTATATGTCCTTGACTAGTCTCGCAAAGCACTTATAATGACTGAAGTGAATGCTACGGGCGGACCAACAAGGCAATTGAGTCAATTTAGTTCAGAGTGACTGCTTTGACCCTTCTTTGGGACAAGAAAATCAGAAAAGGTGGCCATCTTGAAGCATGTGGGGATAGCAGACTGGGATAGGGAGAGGTTGAATATTTGCCAGCTGATTGAATATGCCAGCTGGTCTGCGCATGCTCTGAGGACGCTGCTAGGAATGCCGTCTGGGCCAGCAGCCTTGAGAGGGTTAACACGTTTAAATGTCTTACGTCGGCCAGAGGAGAGCCCACAGTCCTTGGTAGCGGGTCACGTCAGTGGCACTGTATTATCATCAAAGAGGACAAAGAAGGTGTTTAGCTTGTCTGGAAGCAAGACGTCGGTGTCCGCGACGTGGATGTTTTTCCTTTTGTAGTCCGTGATTGTCTGTAGACTCTGCCACATACGTCTCGTGTCTGAGCCGTAGAATTGCGACTCCATTTTGTCTCTATACTGACGTTTCGCCTGTTTGATTGCCTTGAAGAGGAATGACTACTCTGTTTGTATTCTGCCATATTCCCAGTCACCTTGCCATGGTTAAATGCGATGGTTGGCACTTTCAGTTTTGCATAGAATGCTGCCATCTATACAACGTTTCTGGTTAGGGTAGGATTTAATAGTGGATACACAGTGGATACAACATCTCCTATACACTTCCTCAGTTACCGTCTCGGTGTATTCGTCGATATTGTTCTCGGAAGCTACGATGGATATGTCTGTATGATGGATATTTCTGTATGATGGATGTCTGTATGCAACTACTATGAGATGGCTATATCTGTCTGCAGCGCTTCATGAAACACTCAAAACATCAGAAGGAAACAATCAAATTCACATGTCAATTTGTCTATAAGACTCCCTATGAGTTAACTTCTCTAGGGTAGGGGGCAGCATTCTGAATTTTGGATGAAAAGCATGCCCAAATTAAACTGCCAGCTACTCATCCCCAGAAGATAAGATATGCATATTATTAGTAGATTTGGATAGAAAGCACTCTGAAGTTTCTAAAACTGTTTGAATTATGTCTGTGAGTATAACATAACTTATTTAGCAGGCGAAACCCCGAGGACAAACCATTCAGATTCTTTTGTTTTTGAGGTTACTCTCTTTTCAATGAGTTTCATTGGGAAACCAGATTTCTAAGGGACCTGCTTGCAGTTCCTACCGCTTCCACTGGATGTCAACAGTCTTGAGAAATTGGTTGAGGTTATTCCTTTGTGTAATGAAGAAGTACGGCCATCTTGAACGAGAGTCACTTGAAGTGTCCTGTTAGATAGAAGCGCGTGACCAGAAAGCTAGATACAGTTGGTTTTAATCCTGTATTGAACACAGATCATCCCGTCTTCAATTTAATCGATTATTAACATTAAAAAATACCTAAAGTTGTATTACAAAAGTAGTTTGACATTTTTTGGCAAAGTTTACAGGTAACCTTTGAGATATTTTGTCACGTTTGAGCAAGTTGGAACCTGTGTTTTTCTGGATCAAAAGCGCCAAATAAATGGACATTTTGGATATATATCGACGGAATTAATCGAACAAAAGGACCATTTGTGATGTTTATGGGACAAATTGGAGTGCCAACAACAGAAGCTCGTCAAAGGTAAGGCATGAATTATATTTTTATTTCTGCGTTTTGTGTCGCGCCTGCATGGTTGAAATATGCTTCTCTGTCTTTGTTTACTATTGTGCTATCCTCAGATAATAGCATCGTTTGCTTTCGCCGAAAAGCCTATTTGAATTCTGACATGTTGGCTGGATTCACAACCAGTGTAGCTTTAATTTTAATTTTAATTTGGTGCTCTGCATTTTGCCAAGTGAGACAGTAGCGTCCCGCCTAAACTCAGATTTTTGGATATAAATATGAACTTTACCGAACAAAACATACATGTATTGTGTACAATGAAGTCCTATGAGTGTCATCTGATGAAGATCAAAGGTTAGTGATTAAATTTMTCTCTATTTCTGCTTTTTGTTACTCCTCTCTTTGGCTGGAAATATGGCTGTCTTTTTCTGTGACTTGGCTCATACCTAACATAATCGTTTGGTGTGCTTTTGTCGTAAAACCTTTTTGAAATCGGACACTTTGGCTGGATTTACAACAAGTGTATCTTTAAAATGGTGTAAAATACTTGTATGTTTGAGGAATTTAAATTATGGGATTTCTGTTGTTTTGAATTTGGCGCCCTGCAGTTTCACTGGCTGTTGACGAGGTGGGACGCTACCGTCCCACATACCCTAGAGAAGTTAAGAGCTAAATGTAGTTCTTTCACAGACACCTCAAATAATGCACATCAGTAGCATCTGTAATAAGTGTAACCTGCTATAGCTCACTGTACATGCAACAGTAAATCACACAGAATATTCCATACTTTACCTTGTCCTTGACCGGTGAATGCCAATACACAGAACAGCAAAAGTATCTTTATTCCCATTCCTATGGCCACAAAATCCTTGTGAATGTGCAATAAAACCTCTGCCGCTACAACTGAATGAACAACTAACCTCTGCAGTTACTTCAGCCCTTTATATAGACGTGTGTCTCAGTCTGAGATGAAAGGGCCATGTTGTGTGAAGCGCGTGCCCCTACCTAAACCAACACCTGCCTTGTTATATACGCCAAGAGTTTTGGAAAGAGTGGACGTTGGCCAAAACAACACCTCATAGTGCTACTGATGAGTGAAGTCAGCCTGACAGGTGGATGAGGGCCCCTTATGATACTGACCTGTGATAGACACTATGACAAAACACTCTTCTGCCTTCATGGCTTATGTTCAATAAATATACCTTCTTTGAGAGCAAACTAGCAAATAACATTCATTAAATAGAATGTTCACCTGACTTGAAGGCAGCTTGAAACTGTCAGCCAGACACTGTGATTGTGTTTCCTTGGCAAACATGAAGACAATGATCAAATGTTCCTCTAGCAAAACAATGAGGAAATTAAAGCATCATTGATCTGATAGGTCAATATGCTGCCCAGATCATCTTTCAAGCGATTAGGCCAAACTAAAATGACAGTTTGTGTGAAAGGGTTAGAGAAGTTCTGTTTGCACCTWGTCAAATCTCACATTGACTATCACAGGACATGAACATTCTTTCACGGCATAATGGTTTGGTGCTTGCTGGATTCCATTAATCAGTCACGGTATTGGGCTCCACACCGCTACGCTGGATTGGCTGGATCATTCACCCCCATGTCGATGATATCTCTGATTCTCTGAAGACCAACTTAAAAACAGATATTTACACTTGGTCTCTTGAGCATGTTAGAAGCTATATGGTGGAGCTGGTAAATAAATACTTCTTGACAACTGACACTGCCAACTAACCATACAAAGGAGTGGGTCCAATGTCTCATCACAGTACTGTGTGTCACTAGACGGCTCTCGTGGTTCTCTGCTCAGACATAACTCAAGGTGTGGTATCTTGGATGTGCTCAGAACATCACACGCAGGTATAAAACTGTTTGGTCATCCCAATTCAATAAATCTCACCATTATTGTGTACTCTGTTAGAATCGGCTAACCTTTGAACATTGAGATATTAAATGATAGAGAAGAAGCCTTAAATAGAAAGAGTCTGTAGAAAGCCAGAAGGCTTTGGAATGTGTTTGATGGAGAGGAGAGCGACGTGTTGATATAGGGAAGACAGATAGATATCTGTGGATTAGGTGAAGGAGGGGTTGAGGTCAGGAGGTGAGGTCAGTTCCCCTTAAGGGAGTAATCAGGGTTTAGTATCTGGTTACCTTCTTCCTGTTGGGCTAAAACTATAAGGAATGGAGAGAGGAAGTGTCTTAAGTAGGATGTATATAACTGTGATGGAGAGAAATGTTTTGCTGTCTGATTACAGCTGACCAGAACCTTTGGGAAGAATTAAACTTGGTCAAAGCTTCTCTAGTGTCCGTGGGTTATTTWCTGAAAAATAAGAACCTAACAACTCTCACCKCACCCATTAGTTTGAGTACATTAACAAATCAAACACACACAACGTTTTGACAAGCTACAGCTGAAGGTCAATTATGTTATTATTTTGGTTTAAAAACTTTTCTTTGCAGAACCATCGTGCAGACACACTTCAGTGGTTGAAAGCTGCAAACAAAGAAGCAATGTCCATAGTGTAAGCCTTCATTGGTTTTAATGCATTGCATTTTGACATCACATATTCCACAATCAACATTCAAAATACAGAGGCAGGTAGGACTACACAGGCAGTATATACAAACAGTCAAAGCAGCCTTTTACAGGGAGTCTTGGGTCTCGTGGGGTGACTGCCTTTGAATAAAGAGTATAAGCTAGCTACAACACATCCATACACACYGACTATAGTATCATATCCAAGCCAAATACCCACCAGTCTCAGCGCTACTTTGAAATGCCCTCATCGTTCACTCCAAAAACACCATATCCTTCCCTTTCATTCTCCATATTTGTACAGCCAAAATAAGACATATTGAGGGTAAATCTTCACAAGAAACAAAAAGTTATGGTTGTAAACAGATACCGGAAACAAGTAAAGCTTTAACAGTGGAGCCAACTGGCCAAGTGACRCCTTGTTGCATCGTCAACATAAATGGTCTCTGTGTCTAAACACATATGACACCATTAAAGGGATTTTAAATGATACTATTAGTAACCAATCAGATCAATAGGACTGTATATGTTTTCAAAGTTAAGAGAAAAAGACAGGAAATGTGGGTATTTTAACAGAGGAAACAAAACAAACCTTTAGTATGGTAGCTTTTCAGATTCTCCTAACCTTTGTGGGGAAGCTCTTATAATGTATCTATCAGCCAGAGGAGAGAGATCCTGGCATATTATTCATCATATCCACCATACAGTATGAAACTAAAGAGGAGGATAATCTCTCAAATCAGCTCAATCAAATCTCAGTTGGTGATAAGCGGTTAAATCTGATTAGCAACACATATGTTTGATCCTATTAGTGCTTAGTGGTCTTCTACTCAGCCATTTTGGTGGTAAGTTACAGTATCGTCCCATAGAATAGAGTTGTGCAGTGGTTACCAACCCTGGTTCTGGAAAGCCTTTCAAGAGAAGGCTTTTCTTCCAGCCCAGCATTCAAAACATTCAACTAATCAAGGACTAGATATTATTTGAATCATGGGATGGAACAAAAGGCTGTACTAAAATACTAAGTGTTCTTATTAAAGTAGTGAATGTGCTAAAAGCCTGTACTCTTGTGGCTCTCCAGGACCAGTGTTTTTACCTCTGATGTAGTGAGTCATTTGGTCATTGGCCATCAGTTCTCCATCAGTTGGTCTTTGGCCTTCAGTTTTCAGCCTGTTTCTCCAGCAGGCCCTTGAGGTGGGCGTGTAGCGGCTGGCACACAGCCTGGTAGCCCTGCGGGGTGAGGTGGAGGTAGTCATACAGGTCCTGGTGGGAGATGCTGCCGTCCGAGTGCACMAAGCCGGGGTCCACRTTGAGGAGGGAGGYGTGGGGGAGAGAGGACACAGCCTCCTGAACCAGCTTGTTGACCTGGGCGTTCCTCTCCCGCAGGGAGTTGGGCATCTTACCCCTGGGCAGCACTCCCTGTGGTTGGAAACATACATGATAGCACAGGAGGCTGCTGAGAGGCAAAGAGCTCACAATAATGTCCGGAATGGAGCAAATGGAATGGCATCAAACACCTGAAAACCATGTGTGATAGCATTCCACTGATTCAGCTCCAGCCATTACCACAAGTCCGTTCTCCCAAATTAAAGGTCCCACCAACCTCCTGTGCATTATAGTCACTAGATTCCCATGCTAGAAAGGACAAATGTGCCAATATGGTTAGCAATGATAATGGAGTCCATAAAGTATGCAGTTCATAATTTAAGTTTGTGTTATCAAAAAGGTTCATGGTTGTAAAGGGGATTTTCCAGGTGAACAAAACAGAGAGCAGTCAATCATATTAATCTAAATCCTTTCAGTTTATTACAAGAATTCAAGGAGAACATCTCCAGAAAAGAAGCCAAGAGAAGTGTCTAACGAATTTCTCTTAGAAGGCGCTTATATTTTTTATTTTACCTTTATTTAACCAGGTAGGCTAGTTGAGAACAAGTTCTCATTTACAAATGAGCAGTTCGACACAAACAACAGAGTTACTCATGGAATAAACATACAGTCAATAATACAGTAGGAAAAAAAGAAGTATATATACAGTGTGTGCAAATGAAGTAAGGGAGGTAAGGCAATAAAATAGGCCATAGTGGTGAGGTAATTACGATATAGCAATTAAACACTGGAGTGGTAGATGTGCAGAAGATGAATGTGCAAGTAAAGATACTGGGGTGCAAAGGAGCAAAATAAATACAGTATGGGGATGAGGTAGTTGGATTGACTATTTACAGATGGGCTATGTACAGGTTCAATGATCTGTGAGCTGCTCTCACAGCTGGTGCTTGAAGTTAGTGAGGGAGATAAGAGACTCCAGCTTCAGCGACTTTTGCAGTTCGATCCAGTCATTGGCAGCAGAGAACTGGAAGGAAAGGCGGCCAAAGGGGAAGTGGCTTTGGGGATGACCAGTGAAATTTTTGTAAACGACAACGCCGAAGTCGAGGATCGGTCGGATAGTCAGTTCTACGAGGGTATGTTTGAAAGCATGAGTGAAGGATGCTTTGTTGCGAAATAGGAAGCCGATTCTAGATTTAATTTTGGATTGGAGATGCTTAATGTGCGTCTGGAAGGAGAGTTTACAGTCTAACCAACACCTAGGTATTTGTAGATGTCCACATATTCTAGGTCAGAACCGTCCAGAGTAGTGATGCTGGACGGGCAGGCAGGTGCGGGCAGCGATCGGTTGTAGAGTCGGTTGTAGAGCATGCATTTAGTTTTACTTGCATTTAAGAACAGTTGGAGGCCATGGAAGGAGAGTTGTATGGCATTGAAGCTCGTCTGGAGGTTAGTTGGCACAGTGTCCAAAGAAGGGCCAGAAGTATACAGAACGGTGTCGTCTGCGTAGAGGTGGATCAGAGAATCACCAGCAGCAAGAGCGACATCATTGATGTATACAGAGAAGAGAGTTGGCCCGAGAATTTAACCCTGTGGCACCCCCATAGAAACTGCCAGAGGTCCGGACAACAGGCCCTCCGATTTGACACACTGAACTCTGTCTGAGTAGTTGGTGAACAAGGCGAGGCAGTCATTTGAGAAACCAAGGCTGTGGAGTCTGCCGATAAGAATGTGGTGATTGACAGAGTCAAAAGCCTTGGCCAGGTCAATAAATACGGCTGCACAGTATTGTCTTATCGATGACAGTTTTGATATTGTTTAGGACCTTGAGCGTGGCTGAGGTGCATCCATGACCAGCTCGAGAAGCCAGATTGCATAGCGGAGAAAGTACGGTGGGATTCGAAATGGTCGGTGATCTGTTTGTTAACTTGGCTTTCAAAGACCTTAGAAAGGCAGGGTAGGATAGATATAGGTCTGTAGCAGTTTGGGTCTAGAGTGTCTCCCCCTTTGAAGAGGAGGATGACCGCGGCAGCTTTCCAATCTTTGGGGATCTCAGACGATACGAAAGAGAGATTGAACAGGCTAGTAATAGGGGTTGCAACAATTGCGGCAGATAATTTTAGAAAGAGAGGGTCCAGATTGTCTAGCCCGGCTGATTTGTAGGGGTCCAGAATTTGCAGCCCTTTCAGAACATCAGCTATCTGGATTTGGGTGAAGGAGAAATGGGGAGGCTTGGGCGAGTTGCAGTGGGGGGTACAAGGCAGTTGACCGGGATAGGAGTAGCTAGGTGGAAAGCACGGCCAGCCGTAGAAAAATGCTTATTGAAATTCTCAATTATCGTGGATTTATCAGTGGTGACAGTGTTTCCTAGCCTTCAGTGCAGTGGGCAGCTGGGAGGAGGTGCTCTTATTCTCCATGGACTTTAGTGTCCCATAACTTTTTGGAGTTTGTGCTACAGGATGCAAATTTCTGTTTGAAAAAGCTAACCTTAGCTTTCCTAACTGCTTGTGTATATTGGTTTCTAACTTCCCTGAAAAGTTGCATATCGCAGGGGCTATTTGATGCGAATGCAGTACACCACAGGATGTTTTTGTGCTTGTCAAGGGCAGTCAGGTCTGGAGTGAACCAAGGGCTATATCTGTTCCAGGTTAAAAAATAATAATAATGGGGCATACTTATTTAAGATGGTGAGGAACGCACTTTTAAAGAATAACCAGGCATCCTCTACTAACGGGATGAGGTCAAAATCCTTCCAGGATACCCGGGCCAGGCCTGCTCACTGAAGTGTTTTAGGGAGCGTTTGACAGTGATGAGGGGTGGTCGTTTGACCGCAGACCCATTATGGGTGCAGGCAATGAGGCAGTGATCGCTGAGATCTTGGTTGAAGACAGCAGAGGTGTATTTGGAGGGCAAGTTGGTTAGGATGATATCTATGCCCGTGTTTACGGATTTGGGGTTGTACCTTGGTAGGTTCATTGATAGATAATTTGTGTGAGATTGAGGGCATCAAGCTTAGATTGTAGGATGGCCGGGGTGTTAAGCATGTTCCAGCTTAGGTCATCTAGCAGCACGAGCTCTGAAGATAGATGGGGGACAATCAATTCACATTTGGTGTCCAAGGCACAGCTGGGGGCAGAAGGTGGTCTATAACAAGTGGAAACAGTGAGAGACTTGTTTCTGGAAAGGTGGATTTTTAGAAGTAGAACCTTGAATTGTTTGGGCACAGACCTGGATAGTATGACATAACTCTACAGGCTATCTCTGCAGTAGATTGCCACTCTGCCCCCTTTGGCCGTTCTATCTTGTCGGAAAATGTTATAGTTAGGGATGGAAATTTCAGGGGTTTTGGTGGTCTTCCTAAGCCAGGATTCAGACACGGCTAGGACATCCGGGTTGGCAGAGTGTGCTAAGGCAGTGAATAAAACAAACTTGGGGGGGAGGCTTCTAATGTTAACATGCATGAAACCAAGGCTTTTACAGTTACAGAAGTCAACAAATGGGAGCGCCTGGGGAATGGGAGTGGAGCTAGGCACTGCTGGGCTTGGATTAACCTCTACATCACCAGAGGAAGAGTAGGATAAGGGTACGGCTAAAGGCTATAAGAACTGGTCGTCTAGTACATTCGGAACAGAGAGTAAAAGGAGCATGTTTCTGGGTGCGATAGAATAGATTCAAGGCATAATGTACAGACAAAGGTATGGTAGGATGTGAATACAGTGGAGGTAAACCTAGGCATAGAGTGACGATGAGAGAGATATTGTCTCTAGAAACATCATTTAAACCAGGTGATGTCACTGCTTGTGTGGGAGGTGGAACTGAAGGTTTAGCTAAGGCATATTGAGCAGGGCTAGAGGCGCTACAGTGAAATAAGACAATAATCACTAACCAGAAGAGCAATGTACAAGGCATATTGACATTAGGGAGAAGTATGCGTAGCCGATTGATCATAGATGTCCAGTGAGTAGTTAAGCTGGCTGGAGACACGGCGATTTAGACAGCCAGCGGGCCGGGGCTAGCAAGCTAGCAGAATGGCCTTAGAGGTACGTCGCGACGGAAGAGGTCTGTTGTAGCCTCCTCATGCGGAGCCTCGCCGTGATGGATTAGTAGGGTTCCGTGTAGTAAAGGTGCCCAGTCCAATAGGCAAAATAGGTATAGTGGCCCAAGAAAATTGGCCGATGGACCTATTCAGCTAACAGTCCGATATGCTCTTGACAGCTAGCGGGCCGTGGCTGGCAGGCTAGCAGATGGGCATTCAGGGGACGTTGCAACGGAGGGGCTTGTTGCAAAAAGAACCCTCGGGCAGATTACGTCGGAAGTCCAGTCGTGAAGGATTAGCAGGGCTTTGTGTAGTGAAAGAGGTCCAGGCCAATTGGCAAAATAGGTATTGTAGCCCAATGAGTGGCTGAAGGACCTCTTCAGCTAGCCGGGAGATGGGCCTAGCATGGGAAAGCTCAAGGCTAATTGGTGCTTGAGACAGAGACGTTAGCCAGGAGTAGCAACTCGGATTGCAGCTAGCTAGCTGCGATGATCCAGTTGAAAAGGTTCAGAGCTTGAAGTAGGAATCCAGGGATATGGAGAGAAAATAAGTCCGGTATGCTCTGGTTTGAATCGTGTTCAAACTGGCACAAACTGGCGAGAGATTTCCAAGCTAGAGGTTAGCTGATGTCCGCTAGCAGTGGTTAGCTGACTACTACCTAGTAGCTAGTTAGCTGGCTAGCCTCTGTTGGGGGATTCTGGTTCAAAAGTAAAGAAAAATACTTGAGAAAATAGCAGATCATACCACATTGGGTGAGGCGGGTTGCAGGAGAGTATATTGAAGTTGAGGTTTAGGAAAAATATAAAAAAGATATGCAAGAAAAAAGATATATACATGGGACAAGAAGAGGACAAAGACATCTGACTGCTACGCCATCTTGGAATATATTAATTCTACAGCACTGAGTGTTGACTAAACACCAGCCCGAAGGAAGTCACAACATCAGCGGCTACAGAATCACAGTGTAACAGATACAGTTGAAGTCGGAAGTTAACATACACTTAGGTTGGAGTCATTAAAACCCGTTTATCAACCACTCCACAAATGTCTTGTTAACAAACTACAGTTTTGGCAAGTTGGTTAGGACATCTACTTTGTGCATGACAAGTAATTTTTCCAACAAATGTTTACAGACAGAATATTTCACTGTATCACAATTCCAGTGGGTCAGAAGTTTACATACACTAAATTGACTCTGCCTTTAAACAGCTTGGAAAATTCCAGAAAATTATGTCATGGCTTTACAAGCTTCTGATAGGCAAATTGACATCATTTGAGTCAATTGGAGGTGTACCTGTGGACGTATTTCAAGGCCTACCTTCAAACTCAGTGCCTCCTTGCTTGACATCATGGGAAAATCAAAAGAAATCAGCCAAGACCTCAGAAAAAAAATTGTAGACCTCCACAAGTCTGGTTCATCCTTGGGAGCAATTTCCAAATGCCTGAAGGTACCACATTCATCTCTACAAACAATAGTACGCAAGTATAAACACCATGGGACCACGCAGCCGTCATTACCGCTCAGGAAGGAGACGCTTTCTGTCTCCTAGAGATGAACGTACTTTGGTGCAAAAAGTGCAAATCAATCCCACCCAGAACAACAGCAAAGGACCTTGTGAAGATGCTGGAGGAAACAGGTACAAAAGTATCTATATCCACAGTAAAACAAGTCCTATATCGACATATACTGAAAGGCCGCTCGGCAAGAAAGAAGCCACTGCTCCAAAACTGCCATAAAAAAGCCAGACTACGGTTTGCAACTGCACATGAGGACAAAGATCGTACTTTTTGGAGAAATGTCCTCTGGTCTGATGAAACAAAAATAGAACTGTTTGGCCATAATGACCATCGTTATGTTTGGAGGGAAAAGGGGGAGGCTTGTAAGTCGAGGAACACCTTCCCAACCGTGAAGCACGGGAATGGCAGCATCATGTTGTGGGGGTGCTTTGCTGCAGGAGGGACTGGTCCACTTCACAAAATAGATGGCATCATGAGGTGGAAAATTATGTGGATATATTGAAGCAACATCTCAAGACATCAGTCAGAAAGTTAAAGCTTGGTTGCAAATGGGTCTTCCAAATGGACAATGACCCCAAGCATACTTCCAAAGTTGTGGCAAAATGGCTTAAGGACAACAAAGTCAAGGTATTGGAGTGGCCATCACAAAGCCCTGACCTCAATCCCATAGAAAATGTGTGGGCAGAACTGAAAAATCGTGTGCGAGCAAGAAGGCCTACAAACCTGACTCAGTTACACCAGCTCTGTCAGGAGGAATGGGCCAAAATTCACCCAACTTATTGTGGGAAGCTTGTGGAAGGCTACCCGACACGTTTGACCCAAGTTAAACAATTTAAAGTCAATGCTACCGACTACAAATTGAGTGTATGTAAACATCTGACCCACTGGGAATGTGATGAATGAAATAAAAGCTGAAATAAATCTTTCTTTCTACTATTATTCTGATATTTCACATTCTTAAAATAAAGTGGTGATCCTAACTGACCTTAGACAGGGAATTTTTACTAGGATTAAATGTCAGGAATTGTGAAAAACTGAGTTTAAATGTATTTGGCTAAGGTGTATGTAAACTTCCAACTTCAACTGTACATTATCATTGTGTCCTCAGCGAAGTCTGGCAGCAAACTT
>NW_019957535.1:2006369-2023683 GCF_002910315.2 Salvelinus sp. IW2-2015 | reverse complement strand
GCACATTGATTACACTCTCACTCGTATTTCATATGCCACAAAGATTCACCGATACATATGCTATGAGTCAAAGATTTTGTCACTGATGATCACATTTGCTTAAAGGTCGTTTGGACTCAGGTAGTGATGATAGACGTTCACTCAACTTCTGTTCTTCCGAGGTAAAATTAGCTAGCTAGTTAACAATAGCAGCCCAATTTCTCGAAAATTGTAAATCTACCATCTCTGATTGCACACCAGACTGCTGCTCACGGACAGAAGAGATGGACTTCAACCATCAATAGCCAGGTAACGTTAACTTAATGTTAGCTATCTAACGTAGGTGTTGAGAGAGTGAGTGGTGTAACGGCTGCAAAAAAAGTAACTACATAATATAACACTAACGTTACCGAACTACCAACGGCGTTAGCTAGCTAACGTTAAATACGTTAAATCTGCCTGCCATTGATATTTAACTGTACTCAAGATAGCTAGYTAAAGTTAATTGTTCATAATCTAACGTTAATTATGGAATCTATAAAACGTTAACTARTTACTGCTGCACAGTAACGTTAGCTAGCTAGCGATGTTGAATGAAGATACTTTTTTTGAGCTAGTTTGTAACTAAAGTACGTTAGTTAAAACTGCATCGCCTGTCAATGCACGGTTGTCWTCATAGGTCGGAGGCTCAGAGTTGGCACAGTTTAGACAAGAGAACACTTTAGGGGAACTACATRCAGMTAAAATGTCACTGGACCCGTCGGGTCTGCGGTCTATTTTTCAGGCTAGAGACCATGTTGCGGAGCCTTCGGTGGGCAAGTGGTCATTTGATTGATGAAGAGATGGCCAGCAATCTAATTGCTGTTGCGGAGGAGTTCCTACAAGAGGCAAATGACAYCCAACAACGGGAACCTTACGAAAATGCCAAGTTGTTATATTTATATCATTATTTTTGTAGGCATGTGTGGCAAAGGCTGAGATTGTATCATTTTACTTGTCCTGTGTTAAGTCTCCTDTGTCAAGTCAATCAATGAAAAAACATTTGGTTGGCCTATAATGTTGTTCCTATATTCTATATGGTGATCTTATAGTCTTTTAACCTAAAGTTTTTTAGGAAGTGTATTTTGTAATTATCTATTGTATTTTTTATTTCAGTGTCCTGTCAAGCGCCTTTGGAGGGGAGGCGGTATCACATCACCAAGGAGCAGCTTGAGTTCCTCATAGATTGTCATATGACCATCAGAGAAATGGCAGATGTTCTCAATGTGTCGCACTCTGTGTCAAGTTGCGCATAGGTAAGTTACTTTGTAATCTAATAAAGCAATTGTACACAAGAGGCGGATCTCTACATCCCCTCTAGATTTGATCACATTCCTGATTGATGTATCTTTTTGTGTTATTTTTGTATTTAGTCATTTTCAGCTTTTCAGGTCCTACTCACTGTTGTCAGATGCTCAGCTGGACGAGAGGATCAAAGAGCTGATATCAATAAAAACAGAATGGCATCACTATAAGAGAAAAAATGGTTTTGTAAAAAAAATGCATCTTGTTTTTTAGGTGTAGAATTGTTATCCATGGTGCTGTGGATGGTTACAGCAGACTTGTTGTGTTTCTGAAGGCCTCTGACAACAACAGGACCGCCACAGTCATGGAGTCATTCGACGCAGCCATCACCAGCTACGGAACACCATCCCAGGTGAGATGTGACCGGGTGGTGAAAACAACTGCATCTGTGCCTTTCAAGGAGCAGTTCAGGGGTGGTGAGAGGGGAAGTGCCCTCAGAGGAAGGAGCACTCACAACYAGAGGATAGAGCGGCTGTGGGGGGACGTCTGGCATGGAGTCTCCAACGTTTACCATGACCTGTTCACCTTCTTGGAGACGGAGCAGAGCATCGACATCAACAATGAGGTGCACCTGTGGGCACTGCACTTTGTGTTCCTGCCACGGGTGAACAGAGATCTTGCTGTGTTTGCCAGTCAGTGGAACCACCATGGGCTGAGAACTGAACAACGGTAGTTGTTCGTCTCGGGTTCCCTGGCAATGCAGAGGGCCAATCTGACAGCAGTAAGGAATTTGTTCGCCCTAAATTCAGCCACCATCAGCTCTCAAGCCACCACCTCAGTTCCTCCAACCACCACCTCAGCTCCTCCAACCACCACCTCAGCTCCTCCAACCACTGGCGCCGCAGCTCTTTATTGGTCGTAATGGGTGATTGTGCCACAAATCCAGTTCACCATCATCACACACAGATGGAACTGTTGCAGACCATAATTCCATTGGAAGGCCCCAGAGGCAGCCTGGGAGTTGACAATCTACAGAGGGTTATGGCAGTTWTATCTTCAGCGCCACTCGTTCCTACTTCAACCTGAMTTACTACATACACCCCTGATACTCCCCTACTGGGATGAGGGATTGGACACTATATCTTCAGCGCCACTCGTTCCTACTTCAACCTGACTTACTACATACACCCCTGATACTCCCCCACTGGGATGAGGGATTGGACGCTATATCTTCAGCGCCACTCATTCCTTTTAATCAGTTCATTTTTATAATACTATTATACATTTTATAATACTAACATTCCCCCTCTTTCACACACTGTATGATTTGGTCTGTCAATTCCATACAATTATATGATTCAGGGCGGAATATTCTAATCATTCAATTAACAGATAAATCCAACTAACAACTACTCAAATTTATTTGACTTATTAAGTCAAAGACRTAATTAACTGCAATACACTGGTCTGAAATATATTAGCATAAGTAGGCTACACAGTAGTTGACTCAAAGAGAGAGAAAGACAATAGTTGTAAAGTTTTGAACAAATTAATTTCTTCAAAAATGAATAAGCAAGAGGGAGAGATATTTCATTGTATATTTTTCTCTCTCACTTAATCAGCTAGCGACTGCACATGGCTAGTTTAGCCTACTCAAACACCCGGCTCAAACAGAGAGGGTTGCTATGCTGGCTATGGCTATCCAACATTGGAACTCTTTCAAGTCAATGTAAGCTTTTGATTTGATTAATCTATTGCCACCGGGGCCCGCTGGTGTACCTGCTAAACTGCTTGCTGTGCACTATACTGCATGATTGTAGTGGGTTCAGTAACACGTTAGTTCTAGTAGATATGTTGACTTTGACGTTAGCTAATATGGTGACAACGATGTAGGCTGTGTGTAGCGGTTATKGTATGAAGGTTAGGCTTGGAAAGGTTTTTTCGCCTGGTCACAGACGACTTTTGTGCTGTGCAATATTATCGACAACCGAAGGGAGAAGGTGAGAGGAAGAGAGCGAGTAGATGCAAGAAGAAATTATACCACGAGCAGTGATCATGCTGTTTGCAGTGTTGTAAAGTACTTAAGTAAAAATACTTGAAAGTACTACTTAAGTAGTTTGTTTGGGTATCTGTACTTTGCTATTTATATTTTTGACTACTTTTACTTCACTACATTCCTAAAGAAAATGATGTACTTTTTCTCTGACACCCAAAAGTACTTGTTACATTTTGAATGCTTAGAATGACAGGAAAATTGTCTAATTCACACACTTACCAAGAGAACATCCCTGGTCATCACTACTGCCTCTGATCTGGTGGACTCACTAAACACTTGCTTAATTTACAAATGATGTCTGAGTGTTAAAGCGTGCCCCTGGCTATCCATAAATAAAAAAAAATAAAATGGTACCATATGGTTTGATTAATATAAGGAATTTGAAATTATTTATACTTACTTTTTGATACCTAAGTATATTTGAACAATTACATTTACTTTTGATACTTAAGTAGATTTAAAACCAAATACTTTTGAACTTTTACTCAAGTAGGATTGTACTGGGTGACTTTTACTTGAGTCATTTTCTATTAAGGTATCTTTACTTTTACTCAAGTATGACAATTGGGTACTTTTTCCACCTGGCTGTTTATATGTGGCTGCTATGAAAGTGAACTCTGTTTCAGTTGATAAAAAACATTTCTTAAATGTAATGAAATGGGCCTAAACATACATAAATGTATCCAAAAGAAGCTGTCGTTTGCAACTGTTGGACTAATTATTACACCCTAGACCAGCTAGATGCAGGCTAGAGTGTGCAAGGCAGTATTGAATGTGTCACTGTCTGTCACCTACTCACCTTGATTACTCACATTTTTCTCTTGACCTGTGCACCTACAGTATGTTTTAAACTTGAATTTGTAGGCTAGGTTGTTGCAACCTCATGATGGGTATGGGGAAAATTTGAGTATTATGTAATAGTCTAAACCTTTCGACGTTACGTTGAGCTTGGTGAATGGAATATGAAGAACAGTTATCCAATATGCTGTAATATAAATAAGGCCATGCTCATAAAATTAAGTAATCGTCCTCCCTCATCTTAAACGGCACCGACCGCCACAGAGTATAGCCGGCTGCATAGATTCCCTTTGGCTGTAAGATGCTTTCAATGGTAGTCTATTCCCGTGTGTGTTGTCAATAATTAGGCCTATTTGTGCAATAAATATGACTCATCACTCTATCACTAGCCTTGTTTTCTTTGATTAAAATACTAAGAGTAATAAAATGTGTGTAAAAATCATGACTGGGGTTTCTTGTTTGAAATTATACTGTCACAGGAGATGTTAGGTACTGTTTTATTGTATGCAAATTAAATATATGTCATTTGAATATCTTTACAAACTGATATGAGCTTTACCCAATTATTGGCTTTACCACACAATCCATGTTTCTGCTATTCATTCATTAATCATTAATACATGTGGTGATTTATTTATTCTGCATCTACTTTTCTTTCTCTGTTTTCTTTCTTTCCTAGGTCATGAAATAGCCATGATTTAAAGTAGTGGAACCTTTCTTTTCTCGACCAATTTCAAGGGGGTTTCTAAAGCCGTTGCATATAATCGAGAAGGCTAGGTGCTGCGTGGCCTTTGCTTGAGTTAAGTGCTGTCAGCGAGCAGACTTTGGGAAGGTTTTGAAACTGTGCGAGAACTTTCACGATCAGAAAGGGAGGAGAAAGTATGGCGTTAAACCTTACCATCAACAGCAGCAACCCTCCTTTAGGTATGCGTGGTAGTATTGTTTTTTACTCAAAACTGAAATAAATAGATAAGAATATTTGGCTAAAAGGAAGCTAACTTGCTAGCTTACGTTAGCATGTGCCGTCTGTAATGACCGTTTATTACAGAAGGCTGACTAGCCAGGCTTCTGTCGTCGTGGCACAAATAAACTATCCCCAGGATGAAGAAAATGTATATTTGATGTAGCTAGTATATCATAGCTAGCTAGTTATTTTAATTTATCATTGCATGTTGTAACGATATGTTGTAAATGCCAGCTGAATAAGCCACAACAATACAGCTGATTATGTAGCTAGCTATCTGGATAACGTAATTCTAACATTTGCTGCATTTATCTAGCAAGGTCTCAAAGCTAACAACCTGGCTGCATCACTTTAGTCATTTCCACTCATGATTAAAATATTATTTAGTATTTTTCTATGGAGAGTTGTTGTGGCTTTGCAATCACTGCACCCCATACCCCTGAACTCAACAGCGCCACCCTGTGTGTCAGGCCGGTGTAACTGGCTGATGCAAGCGACATGAAAGAGACTTATGGCAGCAGCGCTACGCTCTGAACATTCTGTCTCCATAGTGTAAATGATCCTTAAACTAGTTAGACTGTCTTTAAACTGGTTCATGCATTCAAATCATTATTTTCTATTGCACTGTACAGTTTCTTCAGAAAGTATTCATAGCCCTTGACGTATTTCACATTTTGTTACATTTGAATTCTAAATGGATTAAGTASTTTAACATGTTATTAGACATTTCTGAAAATTAATTGAAAATGAAATAGTAATCTAATTTACATAAGTATTCACACCCCTAAGTCAATATTTTGTAAAAGCACCTTTGTCGGTGATTTCCAGCTGTGAGTCTTTCTGGGTAAGTCTCTAAGAGCTTTGTACATGTAGGATTGTGCAACATATTCCTATTTATCYGTAAAAAAAATATTTCAGGCTCTTACAAACTGGTTGTTGATCATTGCTAGATTACCATTTTCAGGTCTTGCCATTAGATTTTCAATAGATTTAAGTAAAAACTATCATTTGGACACTCAGGAACAGTCACTGTCTTCTTGGGAAGCAACTCCAGTGTAGATTTGGCCTTGTGTTTTAGGTTATTATCCTACTGAAAGGTGAATTAATCTCCCAGTGTCTGTTGGAAAGCAGACTGAACCAGGTTTTCCACTATGATTTAGCTTGTTCTTAGTTCCATTACATTTGTTTTTATCCTGAAATACTCCCCAGTCCTTAATGATTACAARCATACCTACAAGCATACCCATAACATGATGCAGCCACCACTATGCTTGAAAATATGGAGAGTGGTACTCTGTTTGGATTTTCCCAAAACATTGCTTTGTCCTGAATACAAAGGGTGTTGCCACATTTTTTGCAGTATTACTTTAGTGCCTTGTTGCTAACAGGATTACTTTTGGGGAATATTTGTATTCTGTACAGGCTTCCAGTCTGACAGTTAGGTTAGTATTGTAGAGCAACTACAAAGTTGTTGATCCATCCTCAGTTTTCTCCGATCACAGCCATTCGACTCTGTAACTGTTTTAAAGTCACTATTGGCSTCATGAAATCCTTATGCGGTTTACTACCTCTCTGGCAACTTAGTTGGAGGACGCCTGTATCTTTGTAGTGACTTGGTGTATTGATACACCATCCAAAGYGTAGTGCTCAGAGGGATATTCAGTGTCTGCTATTTTTTTTACCCATCTACCAATAGGTTTTTGTATTTATTATGGATCCCCATTAGCTAATATATTTAAAAGTCGACAGACATTTGTCAATATTGGCTTTGGGTGTCATTATTGCCTTCTGTAAGTGAGAACATAAAGTTGTGTGTGTTTAGTCTCTGGAGTATCACACACACAAACTTTGTATTTAGGGCTCTGTCAAGGAATGCATTGAATGCAGTGACAGGTGGGGTCATTCATTGCCAGGTACATTGTGATTCCTCTCCTGCAGGGGCGCTGTTGACCGCAGAGCATGTGAAGGGCAGTGTGAAGGTGTCTGTGGAGGAGGGCAAAGACAACAAGCTCTGCGTCTCACAGTGAGTACACAACAGCCACAACGTCTAGAAATGTCAGTTTCTTAATGTTATCGTGACAATGTGTCATTGAGGTGTAAAGAGCTGATAAAGGAACTGTAATAGAGCCAGGTCTTATTCTTCTACTGAAGCTTCTGCGCATGTGTGGATCAYGTTCTGCGCATGTTTCTTTACTACTATTTACRCGCACATTTTTGTGGTCTCACTTTMAATCGTGAATGATAATTCTTCAAGTTTTACAGGTGAAATGTTCAGTCAGTTTAATGGGGTTATGTATTATGATCTTTTTGAGCTATATAGTGTTGATTTGAATGATGTACAGTGAGCCAATTTTAAAGCAGACAGTTTTAATTTTATATATGCGTGTGTGTGTGTATGTATGTGTGTGTGTGTGTGGAACATTTTTGTGGGAGGATCAGCTTTAATATTGCGGATAGATTGTTGCTTCCGTCATTGTAATTGTCTGCATCATTTCCAATCCCCCATATTTTTTTGATACATGTGTGTGTATATATATATGTAGTGCATTGTAAATGTGTGCATATATATGTAAATTGTGTATTTATATATGTAAATGTGGGTGCATATATATGTAAATGTGTGTGTATATATATACGTAAATGTGTGTGTATAATTGTATGCGTGTGTGTATATATGTATATATATATTATATTATATATATATATACACTGCTCAAAAAAATAAAGGGAACACTTAAACAACACAATGTAACTCCAAGTCAATCACACTTCTGTGAAATCAAACTGTCCACTTAGGAAGCAACACTGATTGACAATAAATTCACTGCTGTTGTGCAAATGGAATAGACAAAAGGTGGAAATTATAGGCAATTAGCAAGACACCCCCAAAAAAGAGTGATTCTGCAGGTGGTGACCACAGACCACTTCTCAGTTCCTATGCTTCCTGGCTGATGTTTTGGTCACTTTTTGAATGCTGGCGGTGCTCTCACTCTAGTGTAGCATGAACGGAGTCTACAACCCACACAAGTGGCTCAGGTAGTGCAGTTCATCCAGGATGGCACATCAATGCGAGCTGTGGCAAAAAGGTTTGCTGTGTCTGTCAGCGTAGTGTCCAGAAGCATGGAGGCGCTACCAGGAGACAGGCCAGTACATCAGGAGACGTGGAGGGGCCGTAGGAGGGCAACAACCAGCAGCAGGACCGCTACCTCCCGCCTTTGTGCAAGGAGGAGCAGGAGGAGCACTGCCAGAGCCATGCAAAATGACCTCCAGCAGGGCCACAAATGTGCATGTGTCTGCTCAAACGGTCAGAACAGACTCCATGAGGGTGGTATGAGGGCCCGACGTCCACAGGTGGGGGTTGTGCTTACAGCCCAACACCGTGCAGGACGTTTGGCATTTGCCAGAGAACACCAAGATTGGCAAATTCGCCACTGGCGCCCTGTGCTCTTCACAGAAGAAAGCAGGTCACACTGAGCACATGTGACAGACGTGACAGTCGGAGACGCCGTGGAGAACGTTCTGCTGCCTGCAACATCCTCCAGCATGACCGGTTTGGCGGTGGGTCAGTCCTGGTGTGGGTGGCATTTCTTTGGGGGGCCGCACAGCCCTCCATGTGCTCGCCAGAGGTAGCCTGACTGCCATTAGGTACCGAGATGAGATCCTCAGAACCCTTGTGAGACCATATGGGTGCGGTGGCCCTGGGTTCCTCCTAATGCAAGACAATGCTAGACCTCATTTGGCTGGAGTATGTCAGCAGTTCCTGCAAGAGGAAGGCATTGATGCTATGGACTGGCCCGTCCGTTCCCCAGACCTGAATCCAATTGAGCACATCTGGGACATCATGTCTCGCTCCATCCACCAACGCCACGTTGCACCACAGACTGTCCAGGAGTTGGCGATGCTTTAATCCAGGTCTGGAGGAGATCCCTCAGGAGACCGATCCGCCACCTATCAGGAGCATGCCCAGGCGTTGTAGGGAGTCATACAGGCACGTGAGGCCACACACACTACTGAGCCTCATTTTGACTTGTTTTAAGGACATTTACATCAAAGTTGGATCAGCCTTTAGTGTGGGTTTTCCACTTTAATTTTGAGTGTGACTCCAAATCCAGACCTCCATGGGTTGATAAATTTGATTTCCATTGATCATTTTTGTGTGATTTTCTTGTCAGCACATTCAACTATGTAAAGAAAAGTATTTAATAAGAATATTTCATTCATTCAGATCTAGGATGTGTTATTTTAGTGTTCCCTTTATTTTTTTGAGCAGTGTATATACCTTATGATGGTTGCTTGCAAGAATTTGGTATAATATCAAATGGTGTTAACAAACTGTAGTATGCCTACTTGTGTATTTTGCCTGTTTAGTTTTGGCCACATGAGAGAAAGATGCGGTGGTGTTTTTCGTACAGTAACGTTATGCTATTTATATTTGGATTTGTAGTAGAATACTGTCATTATTGTGGTCTGCAGAATGATTGGGTTTTGACTACACTTTATTAAACTACACCATTCGCCAGAGTAGCCTGTTCGTCTGAAGTGGAGCAGAGAGCTGGAAAGTAGAGAAAAACACATGTCGCCAACATATTCCGTATGCCACAACATGATCCGCGATGCGCACCAACATGATCCGCGTATGCGCACAAACAGTGATCCGCGTATGCGCACAACATTGATCCGCGTATGCGCCAACATGTCCGCGTATGCGCACAACATGATCCGCGTTGCGCACAACTGATCCCGTATGCGCACAACATGATCCGCATAGCGCACAAATGATCCGCGTATGCGCACAAGCTTCAGATCTTCAGTCCAGCCAGATAAGAGTTCAGTCTGCAGCCACGCTGTAGAAAGTGTTTTATAAGCTAGCCTTTGCAAGGATCAAATGTATTGTCTGTGGTGTTTCTCCCTGTCTCGCTCCCTTAGGTCAGTGCAGTTCAGCGATTTGAACTCCATCACGCGCTACCTTGCCCGCATGGCTCCCAGTCTGGGCCTGTACGGCTCCAACATGCTGGAACAAACTGAGGTGAGACTAGCACTGACCCCAACGCTTGGGCGTACCCAAAACTTACTCTGCATTATTAGCTTGAGCTACTGAATGGAAAACCTGGAGGGCAGAAGTAGTCCAGAGGCTGCATTCAATTCACTCAGCCAATCAACTGCTATTTTATCAATTTAAGGGACATAACGCTCAAATCACAATTTGTCAGATGTTTTCTGTCCTCAAATGGCACACAGTCGCATGGTGCACATTCCGAAATGCCATGGATCTAGTTACAGTGCTTTCGGGAAAGTATTCAGACCCTTTCCCCATTTTGTGACGTTACAGCCTTTTTCTAAAATTGATTAAATAAATAAAAATCCTCTTCAAAATATCTGATCATGACAAAGCAATAACAGGTTTTTAGACATTTTTGCAAATGTATTAAAAAAAGAAAACAGTTACCTTATGTACATAGGTATTCAGACCCTTTGCTATTAGACTCGAAATTGAGCTCAGGTGCATTCTGTTTCCATTTAATATCCTTGAGATTTTTCTACAACTTGATTGGAGTCTGGAGGAAACTGGCACTATCCCTACGGTGAAGCATGGTGGTGGCAGCATCATGCTGTGGGGATGTTTTTCAGTGGCAGGGACCTGGAGACTAGTCATAGATCGAGGGAAAGATGAACAGAGCAAAGTAGAGATCCTGTATGAAAACCTGCTCCAGAGTGCTCAGGACCTCCGACTGGGGGTGAAGGTTCACCTTCAAACAGGACAACGGACCCTAAGCACACAGCCTAGACAACCCAGGAGTGGTCTCGGGACAAGTCTCAGAATGTCCTTGAGTGGCCCAGGACTTGAACCTGATCGAACATCTCTGGAGAGACCTGGGGGAAAAAATCCACCTGACAGAGCTTGAGAGGATCTGCAGAGAAGAATGGGAGAAACTACTCAAATGCAGGTGTGCCAAGCTTGTGGAGTCATACTGAAGAACACTCGGGGCTGTAATCGCTGCAAATGGGGCTTTAACAAAGTACTGCGTAAATGGTCTGAATATTTATGTATATGTGAGCTTAAAAAAATATTTCTTAATATATTTGCTTTAAAAAAAATCTAAACCTGTTTTTGGTTTGTCATATGAGGGGGAAAAAACAATTTAATAAATTTAGAAGGCTGTAACGTAACAAAATGTGGAAAAAGTCAAGGGGTCTGAATACTTTCCAAATGCACTGTACATTATTTTCAGTCACAATGCAAGTATATCTATGCCCCCCCCATTCTTCTTCCGCTGTCCCTCACTGCTTGTGTGCCTCTATTTCTCTTCCCAGGTGGACCACTGGCTGGAGTTCAGTGCACAACGTGTGTGTGGCCAGTCTGGCCTGGCTGCAGCCCTGGGGGAACTGGACAAGGCTCTGGAGCTGCGCACTTTTCTGGTGGGCCACAGCTTGACCCTGGCCGACATCTGTGTGTGGGCCGTGCTCAAAGGTCAGTGTTTCTCCCACCATATCTTACGCCAGGGGAACTCAACTGATACCTTACGAGGTAACCTGCTGGTTTTATGTTCTACCTAATAAATAATTGCGCACACCTGGTGTCCCAAGTGTAAATCAGTCCCTGATTTTAGAGGGGAACAATGAAGTGGAACTGGCTTCAAGGTCTAGAATTGAGTTTGAGGGTCTTAGGTAGTTTTGACCTCCCCACTTAGCTCTGTTGGGCTTCTGTTGGTTTCAATTTAATGTGTTTCCGTATTCAGCCCTGAATGCTACTTTGTATACCTTCTCTTGTATGTCCTGTCATTAAAATACATCTTGGGGAAAACTTGGCTCTTGTCATGTTCAGCTGATGTCATAGTCTTTTAACACTAAACTTGAAGATGGATGGGGTAGATGCAGCCATGTTGCCTAGGCTTCTACAGTCTTGTAACCCAGATTCAAACCGAGTCCCGCACACTCACACATTCTACTGCCCATCAGGACCTCTCTCCATCTCTCTCTCTCTCTCTCTCTCTCTCTCTCATCTGTGTATAGGTAGCAGCGAGTGGCAGACGCAAGCTGGGGCCTTCTCCCATGTGGCTCGCTGGTTCTCTTTCCTGGGCTCCCAGGTGCCCTTCACCACCGTGGACCACAAGTACACCAACAGCAAACCACAAGTACACCCCTCACGCAATTCCAATGTAAGTAACACAACTGCCAATGGTCAACTCGCTGAAAGTCTCCTCCCATTGAAAATACAAAATTCTGGTTGTTTTGTGGCCCAAGTAGTGAGCTATGTGAATACACTGTTAAGAGCGGAGTCCTAATTTGAGATCTGCACACGCAAATGTTCACTTAAATCAAGCATTACTGCATTCCAATATCCCCCTCTCTATGTCACTGTTCTCAGTCTGAGAAGGAGAAGCAGCAGGATGTGGGGAAGTTTGTGGAGCTGCCTGGAGCCGAGATGGGCAAGGTGGTGGTCCGCTTCCCCCCCGAGGCCAGCGGGTAAGGGGCGACTTCCCAAAACAACCGAGATGTTCATTAGGAAAAACATAGGGAACTTTTGTACATGTCTCTTTTTCTCAGGTACCTGCACATTGGCCACGCCAAGGCTGCCCTGCTCAACCAGCACTATCAGGTCACCTTCAAGGGCAAGCTCATCATGCGCTTCGACGACACCAACCCTGAGAAGGAGAAGGAGGACTTTGAGAAGGTATCTCCCACACCTCAATCTTCTGAGTTCGTGTATAAACAATCCTGTGTGAGAACTGAGAATTGGCTACACGTCAAAGAAAATAAGACATTTTAGGCGCGAGCATGCTTTTATGTACTACTATTGCCTGGAGGCATTATGTAAAAGCTGAACTACTTGTTAAAAAAGGGAAATTATCGAATGTCTGACCTACTAAAACAACCACAAGTATAAAATGGTTGGGATGAAACTGCAGAAAATGGATCTAGCCAAATCATTTTCCTTTGTGTCTGTCTCAGGTGATCCTGGAGGACGTGGCCATGCTGCAGATCAAGCCGGACCAGTTCACCTACACCAGCGACCACTTTCCCCGCATCCAGGGCATGGCGGAGCAGCTSCTGAGGGAGAGCAAGGCCTACATCGATGACACACCCCCAGAGCAGATGAAGGCAGAGAGGGAGCAGCGCACAGAGTCACGCCACCGCAGCAACTGTAAGGGCAATATGAGTGGTGCGATTGCTGAATTCAAACTTGTCCCCTTGTCCGTATCCACTGCTTTAGATCTGAAACTGATTGGCTCTGAAATGTCAGCGGCACTGGTGGTCGGTACAGTTTCAGATGAGGAAGGATGCAAAAAAAAATCATAAGCATGGCCTTATTTCTATTACAGCATATTGGATGACTGTCATTCATATTCCATTCACAAAGTTCAATGTAACATCGATAGGTTTAGGCAACTACATAATACTCRAAGTTGCCATATACTCATCATGAGGTTGCTACAACCTAGCCTATSAATGCAAGTTGACAACGTATGTGCTCACAGGTCGAGAGACAAATTTGAGGTGACAGACATTGGCACCTTCAATACCGCCTTGCACACGCTTGCCTGCAACTAGCTCATCTACGGTGTAATCATTAGTCCAACAGTTGCAAACAAATTTTATTGGACAAATTCTGTTATGTTTATCCTCGTTTCGTTCGCTTCCATTTTAAGAAATGTTTTTTTCAACAATCTGTGGCATGAATAGGAACAACCCTAATCATACATAAACACAGTTCACTTTCATAGGAGCCACATTGTATTCCTTCTCCCATCTACGCGCTCTCCTCCTCTCACCTTTTCCCTTCGCTTGTGGACTTCAATGCAAAACACATCAGCTATGTGTGACCAGGTGAAAAAAACCTTTCCAAGCCAAACCATATCATAACCTCTACACACAGCCTACATCGTTGTCCCCAAATTAGCTAAAGTAACGTTGTAGTCAACATAGCTAATAGAACTAATGCGTTAGTAAACCTGCTACAATCATGCAATACAGTTAGCAGTTATACTGGTGGAAGTGAAAGTGTTTTACTGGTAATGGGGACATATGTAAATGCCAACAACTTTTTGGTGTGTGTGTTCCAACTATTTAACTATACTAGAATGCTGAAAAGGCCGGAAAAAAACGTAATATTGGGTATCAGTTTTSTTTTTTTTGGCAAGGAAATTATTGGATATGGCTATCGGCCAACAATGTCATATCGGTGCATCCCTAGTTATAACAGAGTTATCCCTGATCAGATATTACATTTCAGTCATTAAGCAGCCTTTAAGCATAAATCWTAGTCCACAGACGGTGAGACGCAATAGTCCGGTGTCCCATTGTGACATAGCTACGTGGCTCTGAGACCACCATCCTCCGGGGACTCATAGCCCGAACACGCACCTCACTGCAATTCCCAACGAACGCCCTCCGGTACACGTCCTCTATTCATTTGAATGYTGACAGTTGAAGAAGTTGCTTGAGCTGCGCTCAGAATTYGAAAAGTTGTAGTTGTGCATACATGTTTTGTACTATTATTAACTTCTTTGGGCTGCAAGCCCGAAGCCGGGCACAATATGACAACAGCCACTTCAAGTGCAGGGCGCGAAATTCAAAAGATATTTTTTAKAAATATTTAACTTTCACACATTAACAAGTCCAATACAGCAAATGAAAGATAAACATCTTGTGAATCCAGCCAACTTGAATTATATCTGTGAGTAAAACAGAAACTCATTTTGCAGCAAACTTCCTGACAGGAAGTGGAAAATCTGAAATCGATGCTCTGTTCTAGGGCCTGCCTATAAATGTGCTTGATATTTATTTTAGTATACATGCACTTCATACGCCTTCCACTAGATGTCAACAGGCAGTGAAGAAGAAAATGGAGTGTATAACATGATCTGAGGTCGAATAAAAGCTCTTGGCATGACGTGACCCCAATTTCCTGTTTTCTGGAACGCGCGAGAAGGGACCTGGTATTGCCTTCTGTAAAGCTGTCGTTATAGACGGACTAATATCTCCGGCTTTGATTTTATTTGATAAATGTGACATATCATCGTAAAGTATGTTTTTCAATATAGTATTAGATTAATTGAAATTTTTTCGGTACGTTAGGCGTGTTGCTTTGTCTGCGTTTGTTCACGAAGGAGAGCTGCGCGCCACTTTGCTAGCTTTCCGTGCTAATGACTTGAGAGAAGGAGGACATTCTAAAACCAAACAACGATTGTCCCGACAAAGGACCCCTTGTACAACATTTCTGATGGAAGATCATCAAAAGTAGGACCCATTTTATGATGCTATTTCATATATCTGTCGAACATGTGTACTAGTAGTTTGCGCCCAGATTTTGGGCACTCTCTCGCTATAACTAAGCTGGATGTCGTAATAAAATTATTTTTAGATTTCTAACACGGCGATTGCATTTAGAACTATGTATCTATCATTTCCTATACAACATTGTATTTTTTAGTAACGTTTATGAATAGTTATTTGGTCAGAATAGTTGAGTGTTCATAAAAATATCCGCACTTCTGGGAAAGAAGATGCTACGTTAGCACAATGTATAACCACTGATTTCAGCTCTAAATATGCACATTTCGAACAAAACACTACGTGTATGTATAACCTGATGTTATAGGACTGTCATCTGATGAAGCTTATCAGGTTAGTCAAAAATTATATATCTTTTGCTGGTTTGTTACGATCGCTAACTTTTGCTGCTGGTAAATGGCTTGTGTTTCTGGCTATGTGGTAAGCTAATATATGCTATATTGTGTTTTCGCGTGTAAAACACTTAAAATCCGGAAATATTGCTGGAATCACAAGATGCCTGTCTTTCATTTGCGTACACCATGTATTTTTCAGAACATGTTTTATGATGAGTATTTAGGTATTTCACGTTGGTGTCTGTAATTACTCTGGCTGCTTGGAGTGCTTATTTTGTGACGGTAGTTGTGATGGTAGCTGCAATTGTAAAACTGATTTATTACTCAAATATTGCAAATCTTTCGAACAAAACACGATTTATTGGTATAACATGTTATAAGAAACTGGTCAGTTCTGATGAAGTGTTTCTTGGTTAGTTCTTGGTTTGTTAGGTTGTTTTTGTGCATGCTACCTGTGCTGTCGGAAAAATGTCTGTCCTTTTTGGTATTTGGCTGGTGAGCTAACATAATATACGTGGTGTTTTCGCTGTAAAACATTTAAAAATCGGACACGTTGGCGATTCACAAGTGTTTAGTCTTTTCATTTGCTGTATTGGACTGTTAATGTGTTGGAAGTTAAATTTATAAAAAGATACTTTTGATTTCGCGCCCTGCACTTAGTGGGCTGTTGTCATGAATTGTGCCGGGCGCTGGTCGGGCTTGCAGCCCAAAGAATAATATAGTACAAAACATGTCATGCACAACTACAACTTTTTCGAATTCTGAGCGGCAGCTCAAGCACTTCTGTCAACTGTCAGCATTCAATGATAGAGGACGTGTAGCCGGAGGGCGTTCGTTGGGAATTGCAGTGAGGTGCGTTGTTCGGGCTATGAACCCCGTAAAAGGATGGTGGCTCTCCGCCAGCACGTAGCTATTCCACAATGACACCGGACCTAATTGGCGTCTCACCGACTACCTACAATAACGATTACGGACGCCCATATATAGTGACCGGAGACATACGTAAAAATCTAACCAGCCCACTACCACAAGTTCAGAATTTAAGTGAAGCCATAAAGGGAGAGCTAGATAATTTATTCTAACGACCCATACCACCATTGCGATACCGTTCCTAAATTTAGGCCAAAGGGGATAGACTTTGTACTGACGATCTATTCTTAATAAAGGCTCTCTGGGACACTTATCAGAATTTGTGTAGAGCCCATAAAAGAGACCTAGACTCAACCACAACAATAAGAGACTCTCATGCTGACAAATTTTTGGATCAGAGATTAGAGGATCGACAAAGCCGATTGACTACACTACACATCCCATCCCACGTAATACCAACTATTTCAAGAGCATATTAGTATACACAATAGGGAGACTTAGACATCTTACGCTTCACTCGGCTCCACCTAGGTACCATATCAGTCGAATGAGAGCCTTAAACTTATGGAGACTCTAGTGACAATTATCATATCCTCCAGCCGCTTAGGGATCGCCCTATTTACTGAGCCCACTATCCAGGTTCAGGAAGCCGATTTAAAAGGTGGAGAGGGCTCACATGCGACATGCTTAGCACTCCCATGCAACACTCATCACTACCACTAGATCAGCATAAAT